>NC_060209.1:181170277-181473888 GCF_021130785.1 Homalodisca vitripennis | reverse complement strand
AAGAGTCTGTGTTCTCCATCCGAAATTTACACTTGATCCTTTCTACCTTGTCATTTTTCATTCCGACTGTTCTTTCTGTAGTTTTTTTCGGCTCCCACGTAAACCTCCTCTCAAAAATATACTTTTAAAGATCTCTTCACTATACAACCACACTACCTTCATCCTTGGTATATATTGTGCCTGATAAGGATTTTGTCAGGTGTCAAGGACTTTGCCAACTTCTCTCCCCCGGATTCACCATCTTCTAGGGACCTCTAGAACATAGCCTACGTGCTCAAAGTTGATGATTTTATGGGAATTCAATAGATTTCTGCTTTACATAATGTTATAGTCATTGCCCTTGAAAATCATTTATGATAGAATACGTAGAACGAACATTTTATCACTGCACTAGAAGTTATATATTTTCAAAATAAATAATTCATATACCATTCCCGATTGAAATGAGCTTAAAAAATAATTACTTAATATTTATTAATTAAGCAATTTACAATACAAACATGAGTAATTGGTTAAGGCAGCAACAAGTTTAATAATAGAAACTTTCGTTAAGGAAATTAATATTATTGTAAATACAAATTATGAAACTCATTATGTTGGTAAAAAGTAATTTCAGTACATATTGATTATATACAGAATGCTTAGTACACATACCTTCTTGATTTACAGAAAGCATAAAATACTTTTGAATTTTTAAAATATAGTTTATTTTATAAATTTAAAGTTGAAAAATACAATTTGAGAGATCTGAAGCTTTTTTTTAACTTAAATAGTTTTTAGTAATATTGATAACAGCATTTAAACCTGTTAGAATAAGGAGTACAATGTCAACGTATTTAACTGTTTGTGTAAACGTATTATATATTTTCTCGTATTTATCAAATCTGAGTATGGATACGGTGAGTTATTGTCAAACAATTTGAATCAACTTCCATTATCCACACACAATATAGTTTTTATTGAAACCTATATAGAAATGTCCTCTAAGAACAAAATCGCTATGTTTTAGTGTGGGTATTAAAGGAAGAGTATTGAAATGATTAAAATGATAGATGATGTAAGTTTTTTATTGTATTTTAACGTAGGTGAATTTCAGTCAATGTTACACAAATTTACCTTTGAGCTTTATAAAGATCAATTTCATGTTCAAAATTATATAACCCATTTATTAATTAATAAGACGAGCATACAGTAAAGAAATATGTTTAATCACAATCAATTTCAGACATACACTAGAAGTGGTTTTATTTAGCTTGATATCCATTAGTACTAATCACTAATCAGTGCACAGTACAAGAGGACATAACAGTGCCGTACAACGGTCAGCTCCGAGTACAGTTGGTGTTGTTTCTCAATTAGCCGCCCATTGAGTGCGATGACTGAGCTTCTATGGCTCTTCAATTCAATATGCAAACTACGAGACTGAATGTCGGACTTAATGTGATTTGCATGTTAAATCAATTAACACAGCTATCTACTGAAATACCGGATGTGATCCCAAAATCTTAGGATGCACTAAAAAGTTTTTTCAGGAATTGAAAGAAAGTTATCAGGAATAATTTGATTTATTTGTATTTTAACGTTACTATTCACCTTATAAGCTAACTGATATTTTATACACTCTCGATTTAAAATCAATATTCACCACGTATATTTTATGTTTTCATAATAAAATTCAGTGCACGTTGAGGATGTAATGTGTCTTCATGGTATGAGATATGCAAAAGTGTCACATGTTCATTTTTGACCATGAATATAGGATATTTAACCAATGTATTAATTTAATTATTAAAAAGAATGTTTTGTTTTATATTAAATAAGAAACATGTATAAAAAAAACGTTGATGAGTCGAAATACAGTTTAGTACATTTCATTGGCTATGGCTATACCCGCGGGGATAAAGCTACAGATAAACCCGGTTATGCACGAACAAATTACTATGCATTTAGTTTGGAAGATAGAAATGTATTAAGTGTCAAAATGTATTTTTTGCTATATTTCGTAAGTGTGGAATAAGTACAACTACTTTTCATCAATCACATTGCTTTTTTAATCCTTAGAATTGTATGCGTATGAAGGCAATATTATTCTAGGATTAATAGTCATTGACAAGTAATTTTTAAGAAGAAACCTCTTCCGGTTTTACGAATTCTCCACATGTCGCCTATCTGGCTGGGAAAAGTATTCGAAATTCGAAAGTGTATATATTTAATGTAATAAATTCGTACTAAGATACATATCATGATCTATACACTTTATTAAATAGATTTGACAGTAAATTTTCAACAGTTCAACATATTTGGGTTATCAATTTGTATTTTAGCACAAGGCATATAAAGCCATTTATTTAAATTAACAATAAAACAATTTTATGCGTCATTATAATTTTTTCACAGGCTTTTTTATCCGGATGTTGTAATAAAACCCTAGAATAATTTTCATTTTTAGTATTTTTTCATTTTATCTTTACATCTACCCCTGAATACTGTCCAGACAAATATGTAACGATGGTGTAGCTTAACTTATGTGATGCACATGAGGAATGTAAAATTAGTCTACCAATATTTATAAATCAGTGCACTTACTATAATATGTATGTCCCCTAGGTATGAATTTCAGTTAGCAACGAACACATATATAATTATTAATATGTAATACATATAAGTCTGCTAAGAATATTAACATTGTTTAATGCTATTAGAATAAGTTATTACTTGAAACAAGAGGTAAAATCGTAGTTAATTACTAATTATACAATTGCTCAAAACAGAAACATAATTTATGATAATTTAGAATAATTAACGTGTACGCGTCGTTTACCCTGACAGTTACAGCGAGGGAAGTAGAGCAAGGCACAGCCCCAGAGTTAATAAGTATAACACCTCTACGAGACGTAGCAGCCCTCGACTTGAAGTCTGAAGTTGATTAAAACTAAATAGATTAACAATTTTGAATTAAAATGTTCATGTTTTGGTATACAAATTTAAGTCTTAATGGTGAAATAAAATATACTGTGAGTCTAGCTTAAAATTTCTTACTTTTGAACAATTTGTTATCAAACAGTATTGGGTACGTTAACGAGAAGATATTTCAATAAAACTATTGCACATGCTAATATATTCTATACGAAACGAAACGAATGCAATATTAAGCTGAACTTTCAATAGTGTATTTTTATAACATTTATTCAGTACGATTCCTTAGAACTATTCTAACAATACGTTTGCCTCAAGGATAAGAGTCACGTTGAAGACTAGATATTAGATAAAAATTTGAACTTCAGTTAATAAATATAGTAAACGTCATACATATTTGGTCCACTGATTGTGAAAGTACTCATTTCGGTCATAAATATTTCAAAGTTAATTCTGAGTGAATTTCTGAAAAAAGTGAATATAAAGGTGGCCTAAATACAGTATTTAATAACGAATTTTTATACAAACCCTGCAAATGAAAATTAGATCAATCGCACTACAGCATCACTGTTTTCACAACACAGGAATGCGTTTACTTTTGATAGTATCTCTTACAGATTTCCGACTACCGGAAGTCAACTTTGTTATAGCCGTACACAGGTTATTAATATTCAGCGTAATAAAGATCTGAATCCTTCTAACGACTATTCATCTTAAACCTGTTAGAATTTTAGTATAGTCTTCAAATAATACAGCAAATAAATTAATGGTATTTGTATAGATTTATAATCGTGCTATTTGCCTTACAAATATTTCTCTATTTTAGAAAAAGTACTTGACGGATAAGAGTAAGCGCAAAATTAAGATTAAGTTATTACCACGAAAACAGTAAACTTATAAAAACAATGCAAGGAAATCAAGTTGACCAACGAGGTTAATGAGTTTAAAATATTCAAATATTGTTCGTTTTTTTTCGATTTTATATGAAGTTTTGGCATGAAAACTAAGAATAGCATACAGCCTATCAGGGATATGTGATAGATTAGAGTGTGTTCTACTCATCACATAAGTGTAATGTACTTACATTACATGATATCTGGAGGGGGAGTTTGCTCTGATATACAAGAAACATTCGTAAATAATTATTTAATACTATAGTATAGTCATCTGTACATATTTTGAGGGAGAGTATTATGATTGTAAAGAGAGAGTTTACTGAAAATAATTTTGAGAGTCAAAAAAAGTATATTTCGATACATAATGAAAAGTATATTTTCATTATACTTCATTATACTTTTCTACTCCCTTGACGCTTAGGAGAGGATTTTTGGGAGAATCAGTGTTGCGTCAGGGTGGTAAAAGAATTATGACAAATAATATTTGTGTGTATCTAGCTTTGCAAAAAATTCTGGAAAAAAGCTAAAACTTATGATTATTAAATGTATAACATTTATTGAAACTTTCAAAAAGACTTAGTTGAAAATCCAAGATATGGTTCGGTAGGATACATTCTGTAAGATTTGTAGTAACCGCCTTGTAAATGTATAAATACAGAGTACATTTGCGATTAAAGTAATAAAATATGGACTCAGAGAGATTTCTAGACTATCTACAATTATTGAGAAAGATAAAAATAGAAACATCAGTTCCGTATTGCTCTCGAAGTACAAAAATACGCTACTTTGTGAATGCGGACCAAGCAAATTGAGTCTGGAGCCCGGTTAAAGCATGCACTTTGTTCAGCTCATAATAACTATAACATTTTCCTAAATTGCTGCAGTTATGTTCTAATAAAATCCACGTTCCGAGCAGTTTCATCCCCTTCCTAAGGAGGCGAGGTGTACAGCTGGTGAACATTTAATTAGACAAGGAAATAGAACGTTTTATTGCGCCAAGTTATTTTAACGCACATTACACGCTTACTATAAATTCACAAACGAATGCTCATTGAGGTGTAAAACGTGCTTTAGTAATCCTTAATTTTATTACTGTAATTTTTTGTTTTTATTTGAAATCACTTACACCAATTTCTTCGGTGTACCATTGACTGAGTATTTATCAAAGCACATCGCTCGCGAGTCAGAACAATGTTATTTTGTTATATCTGTCCACACGATATCTCGAGAGCAAAGTGACATATGGAGATAAAAATGTTCAAGGAGCTTTATTTATATGTAAGCAACATAGCGTTCTATCACCTATACATTTATTACCATCATTGCAAAGAGAAATTTACAGAACATATATTTTGTGTTATTAGGTTTAATAATTATTTGTGAAATACATTTTTTTACCTAAAAATTATAATTTTTTATCAATAATTCTCGTATCCATCGCGAGCCAATTTGTATAAATGAGAAGTTCATCACAGGCAGCTCATGTAACTAACTTAACACTACTATACAGTTGTAGTATGCCAATACTGCTCTAACTGTAGAATACGATATCAAAATGCGTTATTTTAGAGAAGCAGTCAAATGAAAGTGAGGGGAGGTTGTTGTGTGGTTTTGTGACAAATTGCCCACTCATTATATCACCACCGCCGCTAATGTGGCTGACCTCACGGTTTTTGTCACATTACTCATAAGGTGGTCACGTGATACACAAAGCCAGCTGTCACAGTTATGTGTTATGTGGCGTGCTTTATATCAAGTTGTTAGAAGTGTTTTGTCCGAGTAGTATTAATTGTTTGAAAAATTGCTTAGCTTATTATGTATGATTCAATCATAAATTTAAAATGTAATATTGTTACTGATATTCCAGTATAAATATTAGTAAAATTGAAATGGAGCTGATGTATTTATATAATCTATTTTATTTCCTTCATTATTTACAAATAAAATAATTTTTTTTCCTTCAATATACGTAAATTGTATGTAAAACGCATTAATAGATTTATAATAAATCAAATTTATTAGTACCGTATTGTAGTTAAATACAATCGTTTTTATCCGTTCAATATATGAAAATTTTGTATGAAAACACATTAAAAGATTTATAAATAATCAAATTTGTCGGTATTTTTAAAACTTCACAATGTAAAATAAAATATGAATTAAGTGAACTATCAAACATCTCAGAGTATGTAGGGTATTGTGATAAGTGTTTACTTGTTTTAAAGTCAAATGTGCCAACGTACCGTGTATATACGCTATTAAAATTATCCTAAAAATACATAAACCCTACTGTTTAGAATTTATACAAGATATACGTTTAATAATGCAATACGTTGTTATTGTTTCTTTTATTCTTAACACGAATCCAACCTTTAACCTAAACGAAATGTTTTATTGATTCACGTAATCAAATTAATGCAAAATTGATACTGGAATAATGCGATTGTTCGAGATATATGTTAGCAAATGGCAATTTGAATACAGCTACCGACAAGAATTCCGAGAAGTGTGGAACACACGGAAAATGTGAACCGACAGCAATACGGGGAAAAGTCCCTCTGCAAATACAGTATATGAAAATATATTATTGATACATAACAAATGGTGTTGAGAGATGGCCTTTAAAAATTCGATGTATATATAATTGTAAAACCAAAAATCATAAACATCAGCAAATCCTCTTTTGTGATGTTGGGTACTCTTTGTCAAATATATTCAATTTGTTTCGAAAACATGTAAATAACAATACTATACACATGCTGCAAATAACTCTTAACTGTTAAGGTTATCTTTAACTGTTTTTCATTGAGCATGCTATAATATATCCCAAAATTTTGCATAACATTTCTACTAGTTCTCGTAGAATAATAAAATAATTATTTTCTGTTAGCCTGTCTTCAGAAATGTAGACTGGATGTGTAGACTAAATCTAAACATCTATGACAAACAGGTTTTATGAATAAACAATTATCTCAACTAAGTGTCGATTGCACCACCACAGGCACTTCAAGACTTTGTAATTTTCATCCTACAGATGCTATCGCGCTAGCTAATTTTCGCTCGATACAATTATTCAGTGTTGTGAGCTGACCGCAGTGCGTGGCGTATCGATAGCCGCGTTACGACTCAGTTTCACAGTTGTGTTCACGTTAAGTCTACTGAGTCGACTGTGTAATACATGTGTTACAGTGTTGTGAGCTGACCGCAGTGCGTGGCGTATCGATAGCCGCGTTACGACTCAGTTTCACAGTTGTGTTCACGTTAAGTCTACCGAGTCGACTGTGTAATTAATACAGAAGGTTAAGACACTTCACATGTAAACTTAGGGTTATACCCCGTTAAAAAGTCACCTGTTATCATATTCCAACATTAAGGGAATCCTGAATAAGGTTTAAATATTATTGGTTTCATTATTGGTTTAATATTATATTTTATTGTAATTATTGTTTGGTAGATTCTGGATACATAAAATATATAATAATACAAAGATTTCAAAAAAGATTTGCTTCGTCATTCGATACGGATTGGTTTTTTGCGTTGGTGGTCTTCACTTCTTATAGTATATAAATTCTTGCTAAAGAATTATATGAGGCTTTCATATTGTAAGAATGCAAAAATGAATCGCATTTTCAGATTTTGGCTATTTAGAATGGTTGAAAAACGAATCAAAACTATAAAATTTCCATCCTCTATGACTAATTGGATAATTTAATTTGGGAACGTAGAGCAAAACAGATATTTTTTATCTTAAGCTTTTTCCAACTAGTTATGAAACTGATTTATCCTCAAAACCGGAGTTACGTTAAAGAGATAGAATATCTATTGAAACTAAATGGTCTTAACGACCAGCAAGATTGGGAGAAAGAAAAGCAGCATCCGATATAGACAAACAAATTAGACAGAGAATATTTGCCAAACGAAAGCTGAAGGAATTGTATCATTAATATGAAGACTAAAAAATACTTCTTACAGTATAGCCCATTGTAAACAAAAATTAAGCTAAACAATAGACATGTGTTATTTTCATGGTCTTCGTCACTCTTCTGATGATTGTGTTGTTGCTTTGTGTACTCAAATATTAACTAATTATTCTCTTAAAATGAATAAATTATTCCTTAATAATTGCGCACATAAAATTTTAATACTATCTCTATCGAAAACTAAATCTAAAAGTTTTAAATTTGTAAAACCTTAAAAACTAAAAATGTATTTAGAAAAATCTGTAACCTTTTTGTTTACCTAGGAGATGTTTAACTGATATTTAGCAATGTAGTTGCGTATTTCATAACTGAGAAAGAATAATGGTGTAATTCATAAGCATTGTAATACAGCTAGCTCTTGCAATGTAGCCAAGCGTGATAAAGGCCACGTACGCTGGAAACTTGAGGCAATAAGTATTGTGGACATTGCGTGGCTATTCCGTTCCCAGTTGACACGGAACAATATAAGTAGTTATGACTAGTGCTCCTGTCAGCCTATTTACATTGTGTAAGTACGCAATCTACTTTTTTTATGAATTCGGTAGGGGAATTTAAGCGAAAAAAGTAAACAACTATCAGATGCACTAATTTATTAGCTCGAAATTTTTGAGTATCGTAAAGATTGCAATGCCAAACGACAATATTTGAATAGATAATATTTTTACTTGATGCACTCCAACTTTCAACTTCTCAATAACAATTATATCAGTGCAGCATTCAGGAAGATAAGACTATTAAAGTAATCGTGACAACCATTAATCTTAAGTAATGGTAAGCGATTGCCTTATATAATATCCAAATATGATAATGAAAAAAATAATATTTACATACATATTTATTTAAATTAAACGTATTTAAATATATAAGTACACATAAAATATAACAGGATGTATACTTTAGACAAAAAATACTTCCTCCATAGGAACTCTTAACCAGATCACTCATTTGCCTATTGAGCCCGTTAGCAATTAATTATATCGCAATGGCCACACTTTTTATCCATAAATTACTTGGCATTTCAAAATTTTCTGTAACACATGTTGTCACCGAACTACGTTTGATCTGAAATTATTTATATTTTAGATGTTAATAAGTCCTTTACTTTTATAAGATAAAAAAATTCAGTCATTACATAATTTTTAATTTTTGAGATTTTATCTCTTATGTTCTTGGTTAGGGTATGACCATTGTAAATTAATATTGTGCTCACTACAATGTATTTATTTAAAAATTTCAATTTTTTTTACATTCACTTAGAAACGGTAAAGAAATCGAAGTTAAACTGTTCAGAGGAAATACCTCAGCAATGTGATTCCAGTTCGATGTAAGATCCAGCCGAGGGGAAAGATAAACATGAAGTCGTTAAGCAGTATTTTGCCTTTTTGTACGAGTTGAAATGGACCCATCTATTTAAAGTGGTGTCCTTTTAAATGTGAAGAAGTTTTATGTTGTAGGGTTGTTAAAATAGTTATCAATTTAATAACTGATTATATAAATACTTTCTTTTAACATTGGCTAAACTTTTAATCACTAAAATACAGATTCTTTTTAGTCAAAATAAAAGCCATAAAACTCTCATAGTCTGGATTCTGTATTACTGGAGCACATTAAATTATAAATGTTTTAGTTTGGAAAATTATATGCTATAGCTGAGGTAATAAATGGTTATGCCAGACCTCTATTCTTTATTTATTTGCTGCTTATTTAGACTACTCCTACCTTGTAATCTTATAGAGTTATTGTAGTTTTGTGATAAACTCCAATCGTGTACTTAGTCGAATCTTACGATGTGTCTACAACCTGGACCTATCTATAGTAGCTGGATGAATCACATTCATGTTCTAGTACAGTTTAGTACCAGAAGTTACTCTATATACTATTGCTACATTTTTAACCACTTATCATGATTTTAATGAAAGTAACGTACCACCATGGAAATACTATTTTGAATTGATTTGAAATAATCAGCAAACAAATTAAGTATAGTTATTTTTATTATCATTATACATTAATTGAAATGAAGTTTATTTAACTTTGTGAGAGTGTATTTTGGTTTAATACAACAGTGATAAGGTTACAGGGAAATATGAAAAAAAAAATAGATTTAGTTAACGTTTATACTGTAAACTAAAAGTCTTGACATAGAACTACGAGTATATGTCTATTCCATCACGGAAAAATGCTAGTAAAAACTATATTTTAAATATATGTTATTGATACAATAAAATATTTTTAAAATAAAAGTTTCTACATACAAAATATTATTTTTGCTAATATTTTAAAGTAACTTGTATATTAGGAAAAATGGTTTCTCATTCTATATCCATAAGCATTCCTCTGCACCTACTGTATAAAATATTATACACATCTCACAACTGTGAGAGCCGGCATTGTGTATCACGTGACCACCATCAAACTAATTGTCACATCCCGTGAGGTCGGCCACATTAGCGCTGGGGTTAGTGGTAATATAATGAGAAGACAATTTGTCACAAACCACACAACTACCTCCCTTCACCTTCTAGCAGCTAAATGTAGGAGGAATTGTGGTTCTATTACGCTATGCGCTTGTAGAGGCTATATTGTCATAGTGTGTGTTGTAGTAGAAGTTTGTCCCGTAAACTTGAGATTCTTCTTCGATAGATGATTAAAAAGAGTATACCCTTTAGAGATTATGGCAATACTTTGTCAGGAGATTTCAACAGGATATATGGTCTGATATTTCCAAGAGACTGATGTTCAATAGACAGACCAAATTCTGGCGGATTTGGAGTCTTTATTAACTTTCAAAGATGTCTTCTGGTAGCTATCCTAGAGAATACCAGCTCCGCTTTCCTGAATATAAGCTTAGATACATTATTAATATGTTCCCTATATTCCGAAGGGTATCACGTAGGTATGCAACTTCCGAGAACTGAGGTTCTTAAGTCAAAATAATTCCAAAGCATACTCGTATCTTGATAGAAACAACAAGCTTTTACTAATTTATTTTATGTAATAAAGAAATCAACACGTTACAATACAATTAAATCTATTTCATCTACCCACACACCACGTATCTTATGAAATCTTTCTTAAAATATCTGATAACATAGCACATGATAAAAGAAAAGATTTTTTTCATTTAACTGGGTTTATATTATTGTTTAAATAATAAAATCCTACACTCCAAGTTATTATAAAATGATCTGGTACGTGCTGGGATTGTTAATATGTCTCATCTTTGGAAATTCTTATGGGTGTATTGAGTTTGTTTAAAAAATGTATTTATTCTGCTATTTTCTTGATGCCATTGTAAAAATATTTGCTAACGCTAAGCAAATTCCATAAAGAGACATGCAATATCATCAAACGGAGTGATTCTGACATAGTAATGAAGATTAATCAACAATTTAAACTCTAAATGTCAAGTCTTTTTGGAGACATCATGCGAACAGACTGACATATAGGCAGGTAAACAGACAGAAATAAAATATTTCTAGCCCCACGGGTTGTAGGTTTTGCTGAAGCTAAGGCATTAATGTCTATTTACAATTAGCGTAGTTGTTAGTTTTCGACTATGTCACATTCATCGTTTCGTATATAATTTATAATACTCAATAGTTTCAGTTAATAATTAAACATTTTAATTGCCACCTACAAACATGTAAATTCCTCTGGATAATTTCTACGTATCATCAAAAATGCTATGAATCCACATGAAAACTACACTTCTCTCCATTGTTTGCAGCTCAATTTTTAACGATGGATAAGCAAGATTTCCGACGTTTGCTGTTATTTGATAATTGTAAAACAGGAAGTTTCGATAACTAGTATCTCTCCTCTTTTTCATGTGGGACTTACTGTGTCATATAATTAAACGTGCACGTAAATGATCTCTATTCACCTACTTGCTGTTGTATTGTGCACCACGTATTGCAAACATGTGCAGTTAGCTTAATATTGTATTTTGTTACTACTTCAGATTTTAGGGCTGTCTCAGGTTCCATTCTAACTTTTACTTAATATGCATTTGGTGGGAAGTTTTATTTTAGCGTGTTTATCTTACAAGTTTTCAATGTTTTCATTATTTCTTTGCATGCCTAATCTTCTGTACTATATTTTTGAAACCAAAAAAGATATCAGATACCAGTTCTTGAAATGTACTGATTATACAGATGTAATTGCATTTCTTTGTTTGCATACTAAATGCCCTAAATAAAAAACAATGTTATGAGAATAAGTGAGTTTTGGAAAACTCTTCAATGATATAATACTAACCGTAGGTGTAATTATTAATTAAGTTATGGAAATCAATTTATTTATTTGTAATGCAGTCTAGTTTTTATCGAAAACAAAACTCTTTAATTTAAATGCTTTACAACAATAAATAAAACATAAAGTGACAGTTATAGTAAATCTTTTTGTTACAGTAGTTAGTAACATATTATTTACTATTTTAAATAAAATTATCTCTCGCAATAATGTCATAATTTATAAGTCGATTAAAGAATAATCGAACTAATCTAATGGGCAATGTGCTCATTATTGAAAAGCTGTGTTTGAGCTGTAATGCACAAAGGATGATTTAATACGAAACAACAATAATGACGTGATCAGCAGGTATTTGTTCATTAAAGTGTATTGGATAGTGAATACAGTTTAAATATTCACTCGTCCAGGCTGGCCATCTCACTTCAAACGGATGGGTACTAGCTTACATTCATTTTTAAATTTGTCCATTTGAAGTGTGTACTTCTACCGGCCATCATAGTATACGCTAGAAACGTACTATTTGAAATTAACGATAATGGTTAATAAAAAATGCGTTTAACATCGTAATAATTCTAAGTTAAAATGTTACAGTATAAACACACGAGTTTTATACTGTTTCCTTTCTTTAAAAATTTACAATTTGACTTACCAATATTACTGTTAGTTAAAAATGGGAAAACTTAAGAAATATTAGGTTAACAAAACAAAAACAACACTATTAGTATAGTCAAAGTTTTCGTGATTTGTAATGAACTTAAGGTAAAATTACTAGTCAAATTACATAAATATTTCTTTAGTAAGTAACATATTTTGAAATCTCAACGAGCCAACGGGAATTAAAAGGAAAAAGCTTAAAGTTCAGTTATGCACTTTTTAAAAGATTAAAGTATAAACATTACTGGCAAAAAGTAAACAAATATATATAGTGTGTCATTCGTCAAACAACGTAGCATTACTTTTACATCAGAATGCTCAGAATTAGCTCAGAAGCTAATTAATACCAATAGTAATATAAATGTAACGAGTGAGAATTAACTTGAACCTCTGCCTTACAGGCTTGTTCGGAAACCGTGTTAAGAGGAGGAAATTAGTAGTGGGTTCATATTTTTATGTGAATTTGTTTCACAAAACTGTCCTATATTGTTTCAAATTAAATAGTCTAATGCTTTAGTCATTACAGTGAACCCTTAAGAACAGTGTAAGACCGGTATATCACTATTGGTTGCAGTAATATGTTCTAAGTAGCTTACAGCTAAGATTAGCTTGATTATAGAGGGTAGAACAAATCCCTAAGAAATAACCAAAGAGGAGATATTATGTTATAACGAATGGGTTAGGATTATATCTTATTTACGATTACGAACCGCATATGTTATCATTTAGTATGGGCAATGTAGCAATTATAAAAACCAGGTTGTGTCCTTATACGTTACCAATTGAATTTTGGATCCTAGACTTTTGGACTGGGAAGAACAGTTTTATAATCTAAAAGGGAACATAAAATGTGCCACAATAACACAAAGAAGGGCGTATTTGACCTTGTTGTAATTTTGGTTTAACATTTGTTCTCGTAAGTCTGACTTAATGCAATCAGTTAACCATTTATATATTATATTTAATATTACCAAATTTTTTCTAAGAAATGCACTTTTGTTTAATCATTTCTTTACTTTTGAATGCAAACTTCAATTAAAAATGTAACAACAAGAATGTAAGGATAATTCTTTGGTAACAGTTGAGTGATGTAATTTTCAAAGTTCCAAAACAAAAATGTTGTTGGGCTTATCTAATATTTTTTATATTAAAAAAAAGGAATAAAAACTGCATGAGGTAACGTTATAAGCATGAAAAATGTGATGTGGTATTAAATATCTCACAAATATGGAGCAACTTACATTCTGTATATGAAAAATACGTTATGCAATATTATAGCATCACAAACAGATCTGTTATGATAAAGAACACCAATGATTCAGGCTTGCAGAATGTAGGGGTGTCACCGAGCGAAGTTAACAAAGGTGTGTACGCCGCCATATAAAATGATATATAATTTTGTTTTCATCCTGTAGGTAGAGCAGTGCCAAATGTGCACTTGAAAGTCATATAAAAAACAAGGTTGGTTCAATGGACCTAGATAATATATTCTTCTCTATTATTTGTTCAGAATTTAATATAAAAGTGTGAGGAGTACCTCATTATTGATTAGAATAACGTCTATGTAGGTACTAAAAAACTAATTGCTAAGTGTCTCGCCAAACTAATAGTTAAAAACCACTAAAACAATTAAGCAATTATTGTCCAAGTCCAAGTTTTTTTTAATGATGATAAACACCTTTAAAGTTTCCTGGGATATATTTTTCAAATATCGAGAGTACTCTTGAAACATAGTACAAATTTAACTGGCATTAAACAAATATGGAATACTTTAACATTTGTCAGAGAGGCTGAAAAGTTAGTTTGCATTTAAATTATAGAAAATACTTATAATATAATACTTACTTATACTTCGCTGTACTTATAGATTAGCGCAGAAGAAAAATCCTATATTTATACACTGATAGACGTTGAAATGTGTATCCAGACACAGTATTTTTTATAGTAGCTAATATATTTCATAGTTTAATAACTGCAAGAAAAAGTAACGCTAGCACTTTATTATATTTATTACTGCTGTAGAAGGTATCTCGGAGAATAAATGTGAGTGAACGATGCTGTTTTACTATTGTGTTGATGTTTTACATCGCGATGTGAGAGAGACATTTTAATGAAATGCCTTTTCGCTGTATAACATTTATGGCTATTACCCTTGTACAATTACAAGTTTGCAAGTGTCGTTGTTTTGTTCTGAACAGTGGAATAGAATATTATTTTATGTACAATATACTGATTAGAGGAAAGAAAGTGGATTCAGTTACGAACACCACGCACCATACGAAGAGTGAAACCACCCCTAACGCGGCCTTCGACAAGCATGTGGGGGCATGTCACATTGGATCAACGGTTTTGGTGTGTACGTTTACGAAGACACGTACAACTACCAGTAAGCATAGGTTTTCCAATTATTAACAAAGTGAGGTATGCTATGCCCCTTATCGCGTAACAGGCTTCATCCAGCTTGCACGAAAACCTTCAAGTCTATAGCTAATTTCATTCTTGAGATTTCCTTAGGAAAATTATATATAAAATAATTAATTATACATTCACCGGCCTACGTAAAAGGCTTTTCTTAAGAAAAAAAGGAGTTTCAAGCCGCAGATAATGCATACGTATACAATTTTTCTCTAGATATCTTGCAGATAGTAGTTAAGCTACATGTGTTTCTTTATTACGTTTAAATAATGAGTCTGCTTACAAATTTGTTTATTCCACGGTTTCATTGGTACAAAAAGGTTCACCCCAAGACACTTGCACAAATGTTTGCTAATGTTTAGCTCATGGGGTGTCTGTCTATAAATTTCAGATTTAGAGATCAGGTAGTTCGTAAGAAGAGGCAGACACAAATCAAATTTTCCAGGTCCCTGAGTAAAAAGCTAAGCTAATGCTAAGCTACACTTAAAATCTTAAAGATTCAAAGCTGTGAAGCGGTGATTAGGGTTTTGACGCGTAGGTGGTGATGACATCATGGCTATAACAATAGTAGCAAGTAAGGCAGAGTGGCGGCAACGTCTCTAGGCTTGTCGGCGGTATTTCAGTCACTCCGCCCCAACCTCTCATACGGGACGTCGCGTGTGTCTCAAGTATTCACCGCAGCATTAGCATTTCCACATCTCCACACGCGAACCACTCACTATTGTCAACAGTACTGGAAGCTCGCTTGTCTTCATTTTATTTATTATTTATCAATTTCAGTCCTTCTTTAACTGAGACAATCTTGTAAATGTCCTTTGTTGAACAGGAGGTTGAGATAGGAATTGCAGTTGTCATTCAGTTTTGAGCGTTTCGGAATATCTATAAATATTGCATCTCCCGTTACCTGACTATGGGTCCTATAGGTATAAAATATTGTTAAGCACATTCTTGACTAACATAATTCTTGTTTTGTATTTTCCACCCAATATTACAGTTAAGGTTATGTAGTAAGTTAAATAATATACTTATTACAAGTTGTGTCCGGTCGTACTTGTAAAAATATATGTAATTCTTTTTCAATTAAATATAGGATAAGGCTGAAGAAGGGAGATTTATCCATAACCTCTGTTTGAATAGATATAAAGTTTTGGCATAGCATTGAGAAACTACATAATATTTCTTTCAAGTGAATTTCGGACAAATCATATTTTAGAGAATAATATAATTTATTATTCGCCAAGTTTATAGCAAGAATTGTCAGGTTGGGTATTTTTCATTTTCACAATTATTAGTAAAACATCGCTGTAGAGATTTAAATGATTCAAGGTGAGATTAAAAGCAAAGTAAAACTAATAACTATTAATAAAATTGTGAGCAAAAAATACGAAGATTTAAAATGAATTCTAAAATCCTTGGTTACGTAATTGGAGAAACGGGTAAGATGTCTCATATAAAAGAGAACATACATCTCAAAACCACGAATAGGTTTATTTTAGTGATATAGATAATTTTTTCTAAATAGTATCACAACAAACTTAGTTTTAAAAACCTCTACTCTTTATTTGATTTCACGATCCCTGAAAATAGCAGACTGCATGAAGATAATGCATCCTCTCGGAAATAATTTAAATCTATAAACAGTAGTTCGGAAAATTCTACATTGTTACCTACAACAACTTAGAACACGTACGTTGTTGTTTAAACAATTACGTCTTATAAATAATTTTGTATCTAACTAGGATAAATATTTAACTAAGCAATTTTATTTTATAAGTTAAATGATAATTTTATTAAAAGAAATTTGTTTTTTGTAATTTATTCAAAATTGTTATGATAAATTATAATACTAGTTTTTATTAATTAAAACGTATATTTAAAAATACTCAGCACCAACAACAAAGAGAAAGTTTTAATAAAAAGAGATTGCGACTTATTGTTTGGAACGTCTAAACTTGTGAAGATCTGATAATGGTAGTTGTTCCTTACAGTGATGGGAAGGTAAAGGCTCAGTTCCTGCTGCAGGGCTTAGTCAGGCTGACAATCTGTAGCCGGATTACAGGTGTCGTGTTCCGGTGTTACAACAACAATTACATACAGTCCAGATCTGTCACCCGCCAGCTGCAATTTCTCACGCATTAACTCCAAAACTGCTAAAAACCACTTTGTCGGAGATTTAGACTTTGGTTTTATCTCTGATATCTTATATAGTATCTATATAAAATACAGTAATGAACGAATCTCTCTGCTCTGTATTTTCAAAACTGAGATTTTACACTATTACGTACTATTACACTAACGGCAGCACTGTTACCACGGATACCGTTTGTGTAGAATAAACAATGACAGCCGTATTACATAAAATCCAAGTTCTTGTAGAATATCTCTTACAATCACATCATACTCGTACTACTTTAAATCATCTAGACTTTGTGGGTATATTATTATTTGCTGTTTTGGATTAAATTTTGTTATTTGGATGATATGGGCTGAAAGTGTAATAGGATTTCGGGTAATTGCTTGTTAATTGTTGATTGTTAATTGTTAATTGCTTGACAATTGTTCCTAAATTACAATGCTACAATATCATTCTATTGAGGATTATTTTCTACACTTTTCTTTAGGACTGCCTCTAAAACTAAATCATAGTACCTGAATGGTTTACAATCAGCTTGATCGGACTGGTTTGTATTAATACACGCGATGTATTGCACTAATAAAGTCAAGAGCACAAACAATATGTTACACCCGACACAGAGAAAGTTAAACACTGAAAACGAAATCATTGATGAAATTTCCTCTGGTATCGCGGCGCTTCATCTGAAACAATGAGAATACGAAGGAAGTAGGAATAGGAAGGTTAGCATTTGTGAGCCATTACTTTTTCTTTAGAAAGTAGTGGCTGATTCCCTTTTAAGCCTTATGTTCAGGTTCTCATAGGCTTATCCAAGAATCTTATCAAATAATAATAAGAATTAGAATCGATACACTACAATATCTATTGTACCGATTAAAAGTGCTACGGTAATAAACAGGATTTGAATCTTCGATATCTCTAATTTATAACAAAGTTCGACGTCCTAGACTGTTTAGGACAGTTTAGTAAGGGTGCTATCCTTAACACCCCAAAATTTATTTATTCAGTGACCTATGATGGATATCACCATCTCCTTAAATGCTGTTGCCATGTTACTAATGAATTAAAGTCAATTTCCATCATCAAGTTATGTATTGGGGAGACGAGATCTGTATTAATGAAAGCATTCATTATCCTGGAATGAGGAAAAGTAGTTCGTGTTAACAAGATCAACAACAATATGCACAAATGTAATGCAAATTAAGCTAGCTCACTGACCTAGAAAATGTGTACTTGTTGGACAACTGTAATAATCCAAGTTCCGAGAACCAATTTGCATTGTATTTACATAGTCCGAGTGTTAATGAAATCCGTAGAAAAATTTGAATGAATTCGATCATCAGTCACACTATTTTAGTTGGGGTTTTGACGTTGGAGGGAATCATTAGGGTTAAAAATATGAAATTTCGATACTTTGGGATTATACCGACCACACCTGTATGAAGAACATAAAAATATAAATTTATAGAAACAAACATGATAGAACGAAAAAAACAACTCTTTAATTACAAAATTACAAACTTACAAGCATTTCCAGGTATTTTGATCGGTATTGTTGTCGCTGTTATCTTATCTTTCTCGAGAATCCCGATTACAGCAGGCCGCGAGGCATCCACATGATTATTTAAGTTTTGCACGGTACATAATTGCCTTTCCATTACAATTCAATTTATATTTCTGATCAGCCCCTCTAGAATTTGATATTTTACTGATAGGTACTATCTCGAGGGATGTTTTTCTTTCGTTGAGGCACTGGAGACACTCGCATTTTGGGTGGCGGAGTGTGATCAAGAATAAAAACAAATTTTGAGTGTTTATTTTCAATAAAGAGTGTAGTTTTTGTTTGGTAATGTTTGTTTTTGTTGAATTTTTGTGTTTGGAGAAATATAGGGGTAAAACACGGAAGTACAACAAAGCGACGCACCAGCTGAACGGGCGGCGAGACTCTGCAATCACGTTATGTACTAGACCGCTCGACTTTGACCTCTGAGGATGGGGAGGGGTTTGCGGTAAGACAATTCCTGTTTTATGTTGACGAAATATTGTTCTAAGCTAATCTAGTAATCAGTAGAAGCAAAATGTCAAATAACGATTCATGTCTGGGTGTGGTCGGTATAATCCCAAAGTACCGAACTTCCATCATATTTATGCCTGATGCAAGTTACCGTGTCACACACGTAAACGTAGAATGAATGAATTTATTTTCTTTTATTTATTGGTTAAAAGTTGCAAGAACAGTTCGAGAACCACTTTTTACGGTAGTAAAAATAATATTCAATATATCCTGCTTATATGTCGGTACACCATATTGAGTATTAGAACAAGCAATAAAACCTTTATATGTGCTTAAACTTATTGGTTTGATTATAAATTACAAATAAAAATAGGTTTTTTAAGATTAAATGGTTATCAGGCTAAATTGATATCAAATTTTATACAGGCAAGAATGATGATTATTTGAAGTTATTTAACTACTTGTGAAAACTTAATATATATCATTACTTATTTATTATATTTCAGTGTGGACATAGTGACTTAATATCCGGAAACCAGAAAGCCAACTTGCATTATCTCCACACAACCTAGTTTTTATTGAAATCTATATAGAAATATTCTTAAGAACCATGCATGTTACTTAAGAATATGTGGCTTAAGCATGTAGACCAGTATGGGAGAGTGGTAAAAGGGGAAAAAATGTAGAAGGTAAAGGTTTTTATTGCTTTTATTTTATAGCTTAACATATTTTCAATCAACTGTCAGACACGAAAATGTTAGATCAGCAGATAAAGAGATAAGTCCGACTATTTTGCTGAAAATGGCTACTTTCAATATCTTACAATCCACTGGTACCCTACCATACACTGAGAAGGTAAGGATGTAATATATAACATTCTAGTAGATATTTTCCATTATTTTTATTCGTGTGAATCAAACGAGAATACCGAAAAAATACACCATAAGCAGTTACTCTCTTGATCCTCAATTCATTGACTGCAGTCCTGATCTTTTTAAAGGGTAATAGATGATCCTAGAGTGGAAAAATACCCATGGGGTTTATACAACCGTGAGTCAAAACTAAATTAGAGCAGCACATCCTAGAATTGTTAAATCATTTAAATATACAAAACTCTGGCAAAAATTATTGAGCTATTTAATCCTAAATTCGTTAGTTGTCTCTTTAGATCAATTTCATGTTAAAAGTAATCCAACCAATTTATTATTCAATAATACGTGCATAGAGTTAAGAAATCAACTGTTATTTAATCTATTATAATAAATATGTAGATTTAAGTTATAATAACTATTATTTAATCACAAATAAATTTCAAACATAGACTAGAAGTGTGCTTATTTAAGCCTGATATCCATTAGTACTAATCACTAATCATTGTGCAGTGCAAGAGGACATAACAGTTCCGTACAACGGTCAGTTCCGAGTACAGCTGGTGTTGTTTCTCAATTAGCCGCCCATTGAGTGCGATGACTGAGCTTCTACGGCTCTTCAATTCAATATGCAAATTAAGGGACGGGATGCTGGACATGATGTATTTGCATGTTAAATCATAGCCAAGTACAGAAGTATCTGCCGTGATTCTAAAATCCTAGGATTAACAAACAAGTTTTTTCTGGTATTGGAATGAAGTTATTTGGAATACTTAGATTTTTTTTGTATTTCATTGTTGTTATCAACCATATATGGAAAATGATATTGATGTTTTGTCGTTTTAAATTTAATATGCAATACGTATATTTTCGGTTTTCATAAAAGGTCAAGTATATTTTGAGGATGTAATGAGTTTTGGTGGTACGAGATACACAAAAGTGTAACACCATCCCTATTGCATATCAGTATATTTTCAATATATTCATATATTCAAATATGAATATACGAGATGTGACAAATATAATAGAAAAGTATGATATTTACATATTGTAATAGGTGTATTTAGATTACACCAAGTCATCCTATCTGCGAGGGTCTAATAATATTTACTTTAAATTCTGAAGTATTATAAATATCATCCGATATCAGCAAGCAAAATAAGGAGTGGTTTGTCACTAATTCATTGTTTACATTTTTTATAATTTTATTTTATCCTGGTTACCATGAAAGTTGGAAACAATAATGTGGTTGAAACAAGAAGATCATCTATTTTTAAAGATCATCTATTTTTTGTCTAAAGCCAAAAACAAGGTTTTATTGCTAGCGTTAATAGGTTTTGAGCTATTTTAGTGGAATAATTTAAACATCTGCCTTTTTGAAACAGGTAAAGGATTTTGTTAATATTTGTTTTTTAAAAAGCTATACCAAAATTTAATACAATTGTTAAGATTCATAACTTTCTCTTTACTGGTTTAAAATTTATATATTTTTTGTTAATAAACACATGCAGACTGATATACGGAAAACTTAAGGTTTTAGAACATACGTATACACTATTTTGCTAATTGTAATGTGTAGAACAAAATACCAAAGTATCGGAACACTATTACTGAACACCCTATATATAACTAGCAATTTGTACTACATATGTATTATACTAATCTTAACACAGCTTAAATATTATTAGAATAAGTTTTTAATTGATTTAAGAGGTAAAATCGTACTTAATTACTAATCGTACACTTGCTGAAAACAAAAACATAATTTATGTTAATTTAGAATAATTAACGTATACGCGTCGTTTACCCTGACAGTTACAACGAGGGAAGTAGAGCAAGGCACAGCCCCAGTGTTAATAAGTATAACACCTCTACGTGACGTAGCAACCCTCGACTTTGAGTCTGAAGTTGATTAAAATAAAATAGATTTACAGTTTTGAATTACATTCTTTATATTTTATATTTGGGATAAAAATGTAAGCGTTATACTGTTCTTAATGATCAAATAAAAAAATACTTGATCCTAGCTTTAAAATTCTTCTTTTTTCTAAAAAAGTAGTAGCTACCTTAATAATAAGAGTACAATCCAATAGGTGATTGGCCATTTCAATAACACTGTTTTACATGCGAGGAGGTACTACACATTAACGCACGAAATGAACTACAATATTACACTGCACTGTCAATGGTGTATATTTAAAAATGTTTATTCAGAACGAATTCTTAGAAAGTTTCTCACAACAAGTTTGACTCAAAGAATAAAGGTGCGTCAGAATGCTACATATTAGAACTTGAGGTACCAAATGTAAAACTTAAGATAATAAATTTGCTGTCATACGTAACTGGTCCATTGATTTAGAAAGTACAGATTTTTTTCATAAATATTTTAAAATTAATTCCGAATCACCTTCTGTTGAATATAAAAGTGATCTAAAGACAGATCGTTTGTACCAAATACTTTTTATATGAACCGTAAGCCTGTATATGAGAAAGGGGTGAATCAAATCAATGAATCACTGGTTTAAGGACAGGAATTTTTTGCTTTCGTTAGTAATATTTTGCAGATTCCCAACCATATGGAAAGTAACTTAGCTATAGTCATAATCTACATGATGCACACCACTTCATCCAAGAATAATATCAAATATATTAGTCTCATTTTGAACTAGATTCAAACCTTTTATATCTTTATCGCATTTTCATACATTACATATACATTACAGCCTAGAATGGCAGAATATATATATATATATATATATATATATATATATACACACTGGCAATAGGGTATCAAATCTACTTTATTGTAGTGTAGAGTGGTTGGAACATATGGGTGACAATCACTTCGTTAAGTTGGAAAAATAAGATTTTGTTCTTTTTTCTCAAGGCGAATATTTATTAAGTTCATTTATGTGTAAGCGTTTTATTCGAAATCACTTATTACCTACCAGATTTCATAATCTAGTGAGATATCAGAGATATCGTGAAACTTTCGAATTTTTACTGTCAACCTTACTTGCAAATTGTTTAAAACTATGGTTTATTACATTACATTATTTTATTAGACATGTATTAAAGATAATGTTATCTAAGACAAAACAGGAAGCCTCCGCTCACACGTTTTAACAATCTAGACGTTTCTTTGGATTTTTCCAGGCCCTATAGGAAGTTCTCAATAAGATTTACTATTAAGGCTGTGTCTTTAATAAAGATGCCATGCATTCAATATTTTCGCTATTAAGTTTAGATTTTTTGTTATCTAGCCAATAAATACTTGTTTTTGTATATGTATCATCGTGGTATTTTTCTTACATATAATTTAGAAAAAGTAATTGATATTGAAAACTATAATGAGAAAGTTACCACGAAATAATTTCACTAATGAAACAATGCTTGGGAAAGAAATTGGGAAAATAATTTTAAAGTAAAGAATAATTAATTTTGGGCCCACTAACATTTTGGCTTAAATTCATTGTTGACATAAAAACTATAAGATTGAATTTCAACTCATTAGGGATATTGTATCAAACATAGTGGTGATTATTATTAAAGTATGATATGTAATCAAATGCAATTTTCTATTGCATTGATGCTGAGGAGTCAGGATTTTCAGCTGAACCAGTGTTTCTTAATTCACCCATGATGCTGCAGCTGCGTCAGCACTCCTATCTTCTCTCAGTCGGTCTGCTTCAACTTCTGTAGATGGTTACATGACTTTTCTAATGAAACCAGTGGATACCCTCTTTATGATAGTGAAATAGGACTATCGAAAAAAAACTTATACGTTTTAAATACAGTGCAATTACAAAACATTTAACGTTAAAACCACTGTATTACATATTTAAATTTAAATATGTATAAATTTTATAAAGTAGACATGTACACCTAATAACACTTAGAGATTGGCGTAAGGGGGTTGAAGAATCCTGATGAATGATATATGTGTGTAACTAGAATGCCAAAACTTTCTAGAAAGACCGTATATAAATAGCATGAGATTTCATAGGTGCACAATTTCAATGCAAAAATTGTTTTTCGTATATTCGTCCATAAGTCTTATTCATATATAGAATATTAACATAAATACTGTCTAAATATTTATTAAAACAAGTTCAAAAATGTTTTGCTGAATATACATGATATGATTCGGTAATTAATATACATTCCGTACAATGTTTTAGAACCGCTCTGAAAATGTATAGTCCGAGTTCTGTAAAGTACATTTGCGATTAAAGTAATAAAGTGCGGGCTAAGCGACATTGTTAAAGTATCTAAAACTAACGACAAAACTAAAAAAAAAAAATATCAGTAGCGTATTGCTGCTCTCAAAGCACAAAAATACGCTACTTTGTGAATGTGGACCAAGCAAATTGAGTCTGGAGCCCGGTTAAAGCGTACACTTTGTTCAGCTCATAATAACTATAACATTTTCCTAAATTGCTGCAGTTATGTTCTAATAAAATCCACGTTCCGAGCAGTTTCATCCCCTTCCTAAGGAGGCGAGGTGTACAGCTGGTGAACATTTAATTAGACAAAAGGAAATATAACGTCTTATTGCATCAAGTTATTTTAACGCCAATTACATGATTACTTTGAATTCAAAGTCGATTGGTCATGAAATGTAAAATGTGCTTTCGTAGTCCTGAAGGCAATAATTAATTTTACGCAAACAGTGTTTGTGTTCCTGTCTGGTTTATTTTCATTTTAATTACAGAAATGTTTTGAAAATTAAATTTCCTATAATTTATATTCGAACACTTTATGTATTTACTTCTATTTTTTGACTGAGCGTTTAACGAAAGATTCCTGATCCTCACTGAAGCAAACTTACATACTATATTTTACAAGAGTTGAAATTTTGCAAGGAGCTTCAATTAAATGTAAGCAAGTAAACATTCGATTCTGACGTAAGTATCCATGGGTTTTGGATAAGCGTTAGATAACATTTTAACATTTGTACCCATAGTACCATAGAGAAAAGTTTAGAATAAATAAATTTATAAACAAATTAAATATAATCACATGGTATTTTAACGCGTGTCATGCAACCTCAGCGAAACCTGCTATGGGACACATGGTGGTATTCCTACCCTATTATTGTACATCAAAAGTGAGCATGGTTTTCGTGGTAATATATATATATATATATATATATATATATATATATATATATATATATATATATATATGCATATATATATATATATGCATCTTAATTTACTGTTCCAGAAATACAGTATGGATTTATTTCAGTTCTTGCTCGGGATTCATACTGAAAACCTACGCTAGCTGTATCTTGCTAAGAAAGAGTTTTTAAATCTATGTTAGTATAATAAATATAGAAATTTTCTAGTGGAATACGCTATAGAAGTGAGTGGTAAACGTATGCATACAAAAACATACAAAATATTACTTTTACTGTAATAAAAAATATTGTTAAATTGTGAATCAAAAAATGAAAATGTTAATACTCGTAATAAGTTGTTTTTGGCATTGATAGGATTAATAATTATTTGTGAAATAAATTAATATACGTAACAAAGATACTGTTTAATGGGTAAAGAAGTTTTGTCCACAAAGCAAGATAATGTCTGTAATGGAGACGATCACCACAGGCAGCTCATGTAACTAACAACACTAATATACAGTTACACTATGCCAGTACTGCTCTAACTATAAAATACGATATAACCATACGTTATTTTATAGCAGCAGTCAAACGAAAGTGAGGGGAGGTTGTTGTGTGGTTTTGTGACAAATTGCCCACTCATTATATCACCACCGCCGCTAATGTGGCTGACCTCACGGTTTTGTCACATTACTCATAAGGTGGTCACGTGATACACAAAGCCGGCTGTCACAGTTATGTGTTATGTGGCGTGCTCTATATCAAGTTGTTAGAAGTGTTTTGTCCGAGTAGTATTGATTGGTTGAAAAATCTTATTATGTCCCATTTAATCATACACGCACACATTTAATATTGTTTTTGATAATTAAGTATAAATAATAGTTACATCGAAAAGAAGCAAATATATTTTAAAAACTAAAGCTTTTATTTAATTAAATATTACAAAACAAAAATATTTTTTATTAGTATAAGTAAATTGTATATAAAATCACATTAAAATATTTGTAAATAATCAACTTTCCAATGTTGCAGTTTAAACTTTCCTGATATAAAAATAAACATGTATATCTCAGTGTATATGGTGATGTGTGATAAATGAGTTCACTTATTAAGAAGTAAATTGTGTCACTACATGTGGTATTCATATTATAAAAATCCAAAAACCTTATATTTTGAGAATTTACATAAGAAAATAGAATTTACAATACATTACCATAGTTTCTTTTATCCTCCCCTAAAATTTAACCTTTAAACAAAACGAAGTTGTATTTTTGTCTTTGTAACTGAATTTAAAGTGATATTTTAATAAGGAAATTGTTTAGAAATCACGAAGAATTTAAATAACGATAAGTTCCCTTTATTCAAATATTTTAGTGTATATATTTGGAAAATGGATGTATAGTTTCATTCGTAGAGGAAGACTTATTGAACATACTCTAAAAACGAAAATTGACTATATCATACAATTTTACTACATGAGGCAATACAACGTCACAGATGCCATTGTATTAGTTGATGATGGTATCTTTAATACTAAAAGACTTATGGTTATATATTTTAAATCCTTGGATATTTTTTTTATTAAAGTATAAATCTATACTTTTATTTGTAAGAAATAGAGTAAAGTTTTGTTATTTTTCAAATATTCTTTAAAACGACATTTGGTTGCTGCTTTTTCTTGTTCTATATAACCTGCTTTTTTATATTCAATTTATAGATACTGATAAAACACATAATTAAGTTAATGAAGTAGCACACTTGAAAGTAATTGTTTCATTTGTTAAATTGAAAATAATTAATGTCCCAATTATCTGCTTTCAGCTTCAGCGTAGAGACCTTGAGTGATGCAATCAACTTTTAGGTGGGAAAATATTTTAAAAGTTATAGCTTATTAAAATTCCTGGATTTGGAACAAGTACAGGTTTTTCACTTGACAAATTTGTAATGAGACACTTATACAAACAGCTGGGGATAACCATTTTACAATATATACTTCTTTTATAACTTATGGGGTTAACATTTGTTTTAGTTTACGACGTGGTATATGATTTTAAGAAATTTCTCTATGAAATATATTCTAAGAATATATCGTATTCTTAAAGGAAAATACCTGTAAATAACTCATGTTAACTCGTGTGTAAAGTTATCTTTAACTGGTTTTCATTGAGATTTATAATTTGTCCAAAACGTCTGCATAAAATTTCTACTACTCCTCATGGAATAATAAAATAATTATTTTCTGTTAGCCTGTCTTCAGAAATGTAGACTGGATGTGTAGACTAAATCTAAACATCTGTGACAAACAGGTTTTATGACTAAACAATTATCTCAACTAAGTGTCGATTGCACCACCACAGGTACTTCAAGACTTGGTTATTTCCATCGTACAGATGCTATCGCGATAGCTAATTTTCGCTCGATACAATTATACAGTGTTTTGTGAGCTGACCGCAGTACGTGGCGTGTCGATAGCCGCGTTATGGCTCAGTTTCACAGTTGTGTTCACGTTAAGTCTACGCGAGTCGACTGTGTAATACATGTGTTACAGTGTTATGAGCTGACCGCAGTACGTGGCGTGTCGATAACCGCGTTATGACTCAGTTTCACAGTTGTTTTCACGTTAAGTCTAGCGATTCGACTATGTAATACATGTGTTACAGTGTTATGAGCTGACCGCAGTACGTGGCGTGTCGATAACCGCGTTATGACTCAGTTTCACAGTTGTGTTCACGTTAAGTCTAGCGAGTCGACTGTGTAATACATGTGTTACAGTGTTATGAGCTGACCGCAGTACGTGGCGTGTCGATAGCCGCGTTGTGGCTCAGTTTCACAGTTGTGTTCACGTTAAGTCTACCGAGTCGACTGTGTAATTAATGCAGAAAGCTATTACACCTCACATGTAAAATTTAGGTTAGTCCCTAAATTTTTACGAATTTTTAAATTTTTACGCATGTTTTTTAGTTAAGGTCACCTATGTAAATATAGTCCAACCTTAAGGGCATTCTAGCTAGGTTTAAATGTTGGTGTAATATTAAATTTTTTATTGATTACTATTCATTTTTAAGATTCTGAATATATAACATATTTAACATTGAAAATAAAAAAAATTCTTGGTCATTTAATACGGATCGTTTTGTACGTTGGTTCTCTGCACTTCTTATAGTATGTACATTCTTGCTGAAGAGTTATAAAAGGGTTTCATGGTGTAGGAATGCAGGAAGTTAATCCCATTTTCAGATCTTGGCTACGAAAATTTGTTGAAAAGTACTTCAAGGCCATCAAAGTCCATCCTCTACGACCTCTTTCATAATTTAATATGGGTGTGTAGGCAAAGAAATATATTTTTGAACTTATTTGCTCTCCAATTAGGCGTTTATGAAACTGAACTTTCTTCAGAACGAGGCTTACGTTTCAAATAAAAAAACATAGATTAGGACTGCTCAACGACCACCAGGTTAGGGAGGATGAAATGCAGCATCCGATACAGATAGGAAAATCAGACAAAAAGAATATTGGCCAAATGAAACGTGAATGAATTATATCGAGAAAACTAAACCCTAAAAATTACTTCTTACAGTGCAGACCATCATTGAAGGAAGTCAATCAGGAGATATGTCTTTTAATTTTTTTTCTTGAAAACTCGCGTTTTTGCTTTGTGCACCCATATTTTAAGTACTTAGTAGCTTAAAAGCAAATATTATTATTTAATAATTCTATAGATTGTATTATAATAATATCTTTTTACAAAAAATAAATTAAAAGTCTTAAATTTGTAAAATCTTAAAAACAAGCAATACATTTTTAAAACCTTTTACTTTTTTGTTTTAAATAAAATTGATAATCTCCAGCTATAGTGTTGAAATAATAGAATAATATATGAAGCTATTTTTTAAATTTAAAATATTACGTACTTATCAAAGCCAGATTGCCCAGAAATGTTGATTAAACACAGTGCAATAAATGTATTAGATGTTTAACTGATTTAAACATATTTTATTGCGAATTTGGTAACTGAAAAACAATAATTGTATATTCCAAAGACATTTTAATACAGCTAGCTCTTGCAATGTAGTCAAGCGTGATAGAGGCCACGTACGCTGGAAACTTGAGGCAATAACTATTGTGGACATTGCGTGGCTATTCCGTTCCCAGTTGACACGGTACCATATAGGTCGTGTATGACTAGTGTATGACTAGTGTATGACTAGTGTATGACTAGTGTATGACTAGTGTATGACTAGTGCTCCTGTCATCTAATTTGCATTGTATAAGTACACAATCTACTTTTTATGGAATCGGTAAAGGATTTTATGCGAAGAAAATAAACAAATTGTCAGATGTACTTATTTATTAGGTCGAAATGTTGGAGTACCGTACATATTATAATACCAAACGATAATTTCTTAACAGTTAATATTTTTATCTGATGAACTAAAACTTTCAGGACCTAAAAACTAAAGTTATATCAGCGTAGCAGCCAAGGAGATACGGGTAGAGGTCACTAACTTTATTCTTGTTGTCTTTATTAAGAAGATAAGACTACTATGGTGAATATAGCCGATAATTATAAAAAATATACGAAAAAAAACACAAAATGTTATGTAACATACTAACATGTATACGTTGGACAATAAGAATATTTCCTCCACAGTCACCCAAATCCAGAACAATCACTTAACTGATGAGCTTTTTAAAAATTATTTATATCACAAAGGACATACTTTTTATCAATAGACTATATTTGGAATTTGAATATGTTCTGTCACACATGTTTAATAATTAAAATAAGTGTGCAGATCACGGTATAAAAAATATAAGTGATTTCATCAAATTACTTATATTGTAGATTTCAAGAAATCATTTACATATATGAAATAAAAATAAATCTTGAGTTTCTTTAAGTCTTCTTAAAGCTTTAACTGATATGTTCTTCGTTAGTGTGTGACTATTGTAGATTCATATTATGCTCATTACAATTTATTTATTTTTAATGTAATTTCATGCATTCACTTAGGAACGATAAAGAAATCTAAGTTAAACGGTTCAGAGAAAATACCTCAGTAATGTGATTCCAGTTTGATGTAAAATCCAGCCAAGGGGAAAGATAAACATGAAGTCGTTAAGCGGTATTTTCCCTTTTTGTTCGAGCTGAAATGGAACCATCGATTTAAATTTGTGTCCTTTTAAATTTTAAGAAGTTATTTGTTGCACGGTTGTTAAAATAGTTACTAATTTAATAACTGACGATATAAATACTAATTTTTGTTTTTTGAAACATTTCACTAACTTTTAGTTATTAAAATACTTACTCTTTTTTTTACCGGAATAAAAATCATGAAACATTTCATAGTACCGACTTTGATTTTCTTGGAGCACATTAAATTAGAAATTTCTTATTTTTGAAATGTGTAAGTTATAATTGAAACAATAAACGAATATGCCAGACTATCTATATTAATTTGCACGTCCGGAAATACAGTTTCCTCATTCAAATTTACTATCTACATTGTAACCACACAAAATAAATAGTTAATTGTACATTTATTAATACCTATATTGTGTTAACCTTTACCTGTTTCTACGAAACCGAACAAGTTAATTTAAAAGAAATAAAGATGCGCACTTTAGTTTTAAAGTAGTATAATTCTTTTAACTTAATGAAGGTGGTAATAGCTGTATCAATTGTAACAGTAATACGTTTTTTATGTTGGCACTACAATGCTTAGCAATCTTCTGTACAATGTCGTATCCAACAATAAAAAATATTCTTTTTCAATCTTATTGATTATATTTTGCTCGAATCGTCTACTCGTCTCTTTCATTTTCTCTGTTTCAAGTAATTGTATTCAAAACGTGACATAGCACTATATGTCTGTGTCTTAATGAAATAATGCTAGTAAAACTTATATTTCTATACCGATTATTGATACAATAAAATATAACTTTAAAATAAAAGTATATATATATATATATATATATATATATATATATATACAAAACAATATTATTAATTGCTAATAGTTTAAAGCAACTTTTACGTTAGGAAAAATGGGTTTTTATACAATATCCGTAAGTATTTCTCTTTTACTACTGCGTGTATAATTATTATACACGGTTCACAACTGTGAGAGTGACCATTGTGTATCACGTGACCACCTTTAAACTAATGTGACAATCCCGTGAGGTCGGCCAAATTAGCGGCGGTGGTGATATAATGAGAAGGCAATTTGTCACAAAACCACACAACTACCTCCCCTCACCTTCTACCAGTTAAATGTATGAGGAATTGTGGTTATATTACTCGGTGTTTTGTTTGTTAATCTAGAAATAAATAATTGGCCATGAGTTGTTCAAGGCTAGATAGTTATAGTGGGTGCTGCAGCAAAATTTAGTCCCGTAAATTTGAGACCCTTTAGAGATTATAGCAACATTGTGGTCGGTGGTTTCAGCAAGTTTATATGGTTTGATATCTCCTAGAAACTGATGATCTCTAGTAAAGTTCTAGACAAGCCTAGAACTCCAAATACCTTGCGGACTTTGGAGTCTCTATAGACCTCAAAAGATAAGACTTCTGATAGTATGTGCTTGGATAGTTAGGCTACATGTGTTACTTTGTCTCATGTTTGAAATTCTTATAGGTGTGTATTAAGTTTGATTAAAACTTGATATATTCTACTATTTTTTCGTTATCATTATCCACAAGACCAATGTAAAAATATTCGCTAACTCTCAGCCAAATCTTATAAAGAGACATGCGCCATCATTGAACTGAATGATTCTTATATATTAATGAAGATTCATCCACAATTTTAACTCTATCGGTCGTTTGGAAATATCATGCGATTAGGCAGACAGATAGACAGACAGATAAACGGAAATTAAATTGTTCTAGCCCCACGAGTGATATGCTTCGCTTACGCTCAGTGAATCACTTTTATTTGCAATTTGTGTGGTTGTTAAATTTATACTATTCTACACTGATCGTTTATTCTATAATTTATAGTACTTTATAGTTTCGGTTTATAATTTAAAACTTTATCGACACCTACGGGCACATAAATAATTCATGTAGAAAATTACTTTATATCATCTAAAAATCCCTCAATCCACAAGTTAAACTACACATGTGGATTTTGAGGTTTATTATTGATTATTTGATGTTATGCAACATAAAACACGACCTTTTGATAACTCGTATCTCTCCTCTTTTTCAGGTGCCAATAACCGTGACATATGAGGTATGGCTATTAAATAACGGGACTGACGCTGCAGTGGAACGAGTGCGCATGCGCCAACCAACAGTGACCAACAGCTGTGTAGTTTGAGACTTCCTCTTCAGAATGAAGTTAGTCTCGTTTCTGTAAACAACATCGTTGTGTCATAACCTTAATTTATGTAAATGTTGTTATTTTGTTTTGCCGGAAAAAATGGTTAGCGTAATAATAGAGCAACGAATTGTTATTAAATTTCACGTCAAACTTGGAAAAACCGCTACCGAAAACTATAATTTACTAAAAGAAGTGTATGTCAGTGAATGTTTATCGCGGACTCGTGTTTTTGAATGGTTTAAGCGTTTTCAAGATGGTCGACAAGACGTGGAAGATGATTCGCGACCAGGTCGTCCTTCAACATCAAAAACGGAAGACAATGTCGAAAAAGTTGCTAATTTGATTCAGTCTGACCGACGATTAAGCATTCGTGCAGTTGCTGAATCTGTAGGCATTGATAAAGCATGTGTACGGCAAATTTTACATGACAATTTGAACATGCGAAAAGTGTGTGCAAAAATGGTACCAAATATTCTTACGATTGATCAACAAGCAGCTCGTAAAAACGTTTGTACTGACACTTTGAATGCCATTGAAAATGACCCAAATTTATTGGAAAGAATAATAACATGTGATGAATCGTGATTTTTTACTTATGATCCGAAAACGAAGCGCCAATCCATGCATTTGGAAGACTTCAACTTCACCGAGAGCCAAAAAAGCAAGAATGAGCAAGTCAAAATTTAAAGCAATGATGATTGTTTTTTTTCGACATTCGTGGGATTGTGTACCTTCACTGGGTTCCTGAAGGTCAAACAATTAATCAACATTACTATCTTGAGGTACTTAATAAACTACGTGAAAGAGTAAGAAAAAAAACGACCCGAAATGTGGAAGGACAAATCATGGATTTCGCACCAAGACAATGCGCCACCTCATTCCGCGTTATCTGTCAAGCGGTTCCTGACCAAGTACAGCATCCCAGTGTTAGAACATCCACCTTACTCGCCAGACCTAGCACCATGCGACTTTTATCTTTTCCCTAAGGTGAAATCTGCATTGAAAGGTACGAGATTTGAATCCGTAGAAGCTGTTCAAGAAAAAGCGGCAAGACTCCTGAAAGAGTTGACAGAAGATGACTTTCAGCATTGTTCCAACAAGGAAAATTCGCATGGAGCGTTGCAGGGATAGAGAATGGGTGTATATTGAAGGTGATAATAAGTAATTATGTTAAAAATGAAAATAAATTTTTTTACAATATCAGTCCCGTTATTTAATAGCCATACCTCGTACAATTAAACGTCCACGTAAATTCACACTATTCACCTGTTTGTTGTTGGATTGTGTACCATGACAACGTGGACAATTATTGACGTATGGTATTTTCTTACTTCAGATTTTGATGCTACGTGACAAGTCTCATTCAATTTTATAAGTAAAATATTTCTGTTGGCAAGTGTAACTTTTTAAAAGCATTTTATCACAATAAAATAGAAAGAAATAGTTGAAAGTGAATTTTTCTTATTACAATATCTATTTAAAATTTAATTATCTTCCGTAATAACGATACATATACGTTGATTGAAGAATAATATTTATCTAGTCCAAAGGGAAATGCGCAAATTAGTGCATAGTTGTGTTTCAGTTGTAATCAACAAGATGGTTTAGTACGAAACAACAATAATGACCTGATTAGCAGGTATTTGGTCACTACAGTGTATTGGATAGTGAATACAATCTGAGTATTCACTGGTCCAGATTGATCATCTCACTGGACACTATCTCCCGTTCATTTTTTAATTTGTCCATTTGTAGCGTTCATAGGCCATTATAGTATACGCTCGTAGTATCTAAAATGTACGAATTGGTTAATAAAAAAGTACCTTTTACATCGTTTTGCCTCCAAGGTAAAATGATCATTAGAAACCTCCGACTTTATACTGTTTCATTTTTGAACCTTTAGATTTCCATGTTTAATTCCCTGTATTAACGTTAATTGACCAGTGCAACGGGAAAAACTTCCTTAATTTAACAGAAGTATTAGGTTAAAAAACCAACCACCATTATTAGTACAGTCATAACTTTCTTGGTATGTAATTAAACATAAAATTGCCAATGAGGTTACACAAATATTTCTGTAGGCAGTAAAATATTTTTAAATCTCAATGAGCTAACAGGTATTAAATAAAAATGCCTTGAAATACAGTTACGTTTTTTTAAATATAGTAATTTAAAAATATACAGTAATTTTAAGTAAAGTATAAACTTTACTGTAAAAAAAGTACAAAGCACAACTCGTATTTTCCTAATAGACCATGTACATGAGTGGATACCGTTGATTCAAACGTAGAAGATTACGTCCGTTCCTAAAATATGACTGGGAACCTCTGATGCGCTAATCACATTTTCCTTTTACAGTTTTGTTACTATTCGTTTATTTTTAAATTTTATTTTAATTTATCTTAATTTTTATCAGTATGTATGTCACCTTGAATTTTCTATGAAGCTCGTGATTGAATTATCGTTTATTTAATAAATTTTATTATTTTTATTTTTAATTTATCAACAGCACCCTGGTAGAAAATTATATTAATCCATAGCTACTTTATCATATATACTCAGAGTAAGAAATCCAGTTATAAAATAAAGCATAACATAATGGAAAATACTGCAAGTAGAGTTGGACAGAGCACAGCAGACAGAGCTGGCTAGAGAGAGGGAGACCCTCTGTATCCATTGTTGGTGTAAGTGATGGGACAGCAGACCTTGTATGCTAGGCTCACACTCATATATCATATCTACGTATTGTCCTGTGGAGTGTATGTGTGTGGACAGAGCACAGCAGACAGAGCTGGCTAGAGAGAGGGAGACCCTCTGTATCCATTGTTGGTGTAAGTGATGGGACAGCAGACCTTGTATGCTAGGCTCACACTCATATATCATATCTACGTATTGTCCTGTGGAGTGTATGTGTGTGGACAGAGCACAGCAGACAGAGCTGGCTAGAGAGAGGGAGACCCTCTGTATCCATTGTTGGTGTAAGTGATGGGTCAGCAGACCTTGTATGCTAGGCTCACACTCATATATCATATCTACGTATTGTTCTGTGGAGTGTATGTGTGTGGACAGAGCACAGCAGACAGAGCTGGCTAGAGAGAGGGAGACCCTCTGTATCCATTGTTGGTGTAAGTGATGGGACAGCAGACCGTGTATGCTAGGCTCACACTCATATATCATATCTACGTATTGTTCTGTGGAGTGTATGTGTGTGGACAGAGCACAGCAGACAGAGCTGGCTAGAGAGAGGGAGACCCTCTGTATCCATTGTTGGTGTAAGTGATGGGACAGCAGACCGTGTATGCTAGGCTCACACTCATATATCATATCTACGTATTGTTCTGTGGAGTGTATGTGTGTGGACAGAGCACAGCAGACAGAGCTGGCTAGAGAGAGGGAGACCCTCTGTATCCATTGTTGGTGTAAGTGATGGGACAGCAGACCTTGTATGCTAGGCTCACACTCATATATCATATCTACGTATTGTCCTATGGAGTGTATGTGTGTGGACAGAGCACAGCAGACAGAGTGGCTAAAGAGAGGGAGACCCTCTGTATCCATTGTTGGTGTAAGTGATGGGACAGCAGACCTTGTATGCTAGGCTCACACTCATATATCATATCTACGTATTGTTCTGTGGAGTGTATGTGTGTGGACAGAGCACAGCAGACAGAGCTGGCTAGAGAGAGGGAGACCCTCTGTATCCATTGTTGGTGTAAGTGATGGGACAGCAGACCGTGTATGCTAGGCTCACACTCATATATCATATCTACGTATTGTCCTGTGGAGTGTATGTTTGTGGACTGTTTTCTTTTACTTACTTTCTCCGACGAAAAACAGTTGTGACTCAGATTTATATTTGTTACGAAAATTAATTAAATTGAGGTTGAAACTAGTGTGCCAGTAGTTTCCAATGAACTTTATGTAGAATAAATTAATCTACTTGCATTTGAAATACGATATTTTATGAAAAATTCTATTCGTTACCTATTCCAAATGATAGAGAAATTCTAATTTTGGAGCGAGTCAAATTCACATTTTGAGGACAAATGCCCCTTAGGTATGGTGTTTTGCTCAGTGAGAAGATGTCTGCGCGTCCTCTTTAAAATAAGGGTCGGCTGGGAAAAGTTTCAACAGCTATTGTTTGTTCTGTTTGTTAAAAATATAGCTTATATTAACTTTTGATAAAGAAATAATTAAATTATGACTTATTCCAACAACCAATATTCAGATTTTACTTTTTTCATAACATATCAATATTCAGTATATGAATGAATGTTTGTTAAAGATTAAAGTAATCATGTGTTATTTTAACAGGTAAATTTTGCACTAAGAAGCCCATTCTAAAACTTAAAGATGACATGTACTCAACAAAGGAGAAGGCGAAGAAATGCGAAATTAATTAACCGTACTATAATATGTTTGTCCTTACAAAGTTAGTTAAATTGGTATTTGACAAAAACTGTAGTTTTTATAACGTTTTTAGTAATGTGTTTAAACCACATTAAACTGTTAAAAGTGTTACAATAGAATAATTAATTCACTTTGTTGTGTGTCCAAAATGTATGCCTATAGAGTCAATGCAATGCTCTACTAACTTTTAAATTAAACTCAAAACATAATTTTCCTCATGTTAACTATGTTTGTTCATGTTTTGGTAGTGAACTAAATTAAACTATCGCATTAATATTTTTATTCTTTGAGATGTTTCTTAAAAGAAACAACAACAAACTGTACAAGTCAAGGTAATACATTTTGCCGATAATCTAAATGGTATAAGGAACCAAGGTATGCCGAAGTTTGTGCAACGACCTCTTCACCTATTTTAAACTCCCTACCTAAGCTTCAAAAACCTAGTAAGTAATTGAGAACTATCGGATAATGAGCAGGAGCTTTATCTTGTTGAAAGATATACTCGTAAGGTTATTTGTTTTAAATCTATAGTATAATGTTTGTAGGAATGTTCATGTATGCATGTCGTCTAGGTCGTATTTGAAAGTAACATGTTAAACAAACATTGAAGTTATCTGTCACTCCAGGTCGATTCAACTGCTCTGCAATTTTATGTAACGTTTCTCTTACCAGAAATGAGCCCAATTGTGTATATTGGTAGCACTTGAAAGCTGAATAAATCTCATCGCTGTAAACGATCTTTGCAATATCCAGCCTGCTACTTTTTATTCTTCATCCATCATGAAACACGATCACTGTCGTCCACCAATAGTCCATGACTAAATCTATGGACGTACAAATTGGTGATTACGTGAAGTAGAATTTGTTGAAGTAAAAATCTGTTTCACATTTCCAAATTCTTAGATCCTCTGTTCTGTATTTTGGGGCTTTTACAACTTTTTTTATTTTCCAGGAGTAATTTTAAGGCCGTTCAGATTTACTGTTTTTAATGGATTAAAATTATTGTTGAAAAATACTGCTTGTTGTCTGGTAGGTGGACATGTATGAAACCATTCTTTCCATATTTCTCAGTATTTTACAGTTTTAAGTATTATTTACAATTCACTTGGCCTGATCATCAGTATTCTTACCTGCTATGATAACAAAGTTTCAGTACTACAAAAACTTTGAAAGCTGTGTAAGCCTACAGAGGGAACAACTAATGATAATATAATACTATCGGAACTAAATAACTGGCAACAAACTAAAATTTGAACTTTGAGTTTAGCTCCTGTTCACCTACCTTTTGTTGCAGCGTCCGGTTGGCGCTGTCTCAGATTTGACTACTGGAATCTGAAGTCATGTTCGTCTGAAGATATCCAAAGAAAGACAACGAAGAAGATGCTCAAAGTTTAAGTTAAGTTTAATTTTTTAATTATTTAAGTAATAATTTTTGTACTCTACGCGACTTCTTGTTGAGTACTCTAGAAAAAAAGAAAGGAAGTGGAACGATTTATTCGGAAAAAAGTAGTCTGTAAGTCTTTGTTAAAGTAAAGTAAACCTTAATTTAATACAAAAATTATGTATTTATAACAAACTTTCTGTTTCAATTCTGTCAATTTCAGTCGAATATAAATACACAAGTGGCTGGATAACACAAAGCTTACCAACTTTTTATTGATTATATATAACTGAGCAACAGAAATAATAATATGAATTTGGAAATTTGCACTCATTATACGTTACAAGAAATTTGCAATCATCATATGTTACCTCTTCGTCTGGTGTAAGAAGTTAAATTGTTTATTTTTTATATTTAATTTTTTAATGGTTGACCATATGCATATTTTGTGGGACACTATAGTATAAGGTAGTATATGGTGACGAATCTAAATTGTAAGGCAGATTTTGAGACTTAAAGTTGGTGGTTTGCTATTTATTATCGTGTAAACTCAAAAGGAGTGGGGGTAGGAAAAAAGACAGCTAACCTTGATGCTAGTTTAAAAAAGGAAGAGGAAAATGAACCGTAACTAAAATAAAAATGTAAAATGCTCTTTTGGATAAAAAGTCCTAGTAGTCAAGATTTTCCGGTCACCCTTGTTTGAGTTTACGCATAACGTTTGATGGAAAGAATGAACTATTCCTTAGTGTAATGAACACAGTGTGAAAGAAACTCTGTAACATTGCGTGTGATGCTGATATTAACCCTGCAAACATTACTACAACTTCGCACGTGACTCCGCAACAAATTCAAACATTCCAAGTTTTTCCCAGTGGTTTGCTAAACAAACCCATTTAAAAAAGTAATTGTGTATAACGACACCACATCTACTACTCGATTTTTTAAAAATCTTAAAAAAATTCGCAATTTTATTCAATCTCTCGATGGAAAATTTATTTTACAGTAGTAACATTAGTTGTACAGTATTAGTTTTCTACATATAATGTAGCTGTGTGAGGAAGGGTTGATTCAATTGAATTTTTATTTTAGCTCGAACTCACCTTCCATTTATTCGTGAACCTATTTATATGTGTTTCTGATAAATGTTTTGTTTGATCTTCTTCTTGTTATCATGGCTGGTAAGAATACTGATGATTTTTATACAGATGGATGTTATTAATATTGGAAATACAACTACAAAATATATAACACACACACACACACACACACACACACACACACACACACACACACACACACACACACACACACACACACTTTTTGTGATTCAATGTTTATCGAAATTAAATAAGGCTATTGCCATTTATACAGTATAATGTAAATAAAAGTCGTTTGACAGGTATTTGGTCTTCCGATCATATGTTAGTTTGCTTATTTAAAACGCATATGTGACAGATACGGCCAAATACAAAATAATTGAATCGGAAAAAGTAAGCGCTCTGTGGTGTAATGTTAGCACATTCACCCGGCAAGTGAGAGATCCGGGTTCGACTCCCGGCGGAGCAAGTACTTTTTGTGATTCAATGTTTATTGAAATTAAATAAGGCTATTTAATTCGTTGTTATTGTGCATGCACGCGCGCGTGTGTATAAGAGAGACATTTTCTTAAATATTCCTTTTATATTTCGACGAATTTTCGTTATCGAAAAAATACAAAATAAAAAAACAAAAAATCTAATTTAAATACAATAAATAATTCAGAATTATCACAATTATACATGACATTGAATTTATTAACAAGTTTACAAAAGTTTTGACTGATTAAAAAATATGTACATAGTTTTAGAGATACAAGCTCATAGATTTTTATAAAGCAGATAGTTAAATACATTTAGTCTAAAATACAATGTCAAACCAAATAACAAAATTGACAGAAGAACACGCTGTCAAGTTGAGAAGGGCTTGAAATGAAATGAAAAATGCTTTTATTAAAGAGGCGGTGTTAGGGCTGTAGTACATCTCTCTCTACCACTCAACCTCAGACAAACCTCAACCTTTGGAGTTTATCAAGATACATGTAATAAAACGGACTTGGCCTTCAACATAAATGAAATAGGACTAAAATTAGAAAATATAATGAATACCTTCGTCAAAAACTTCTCAAGCCCTTTTATACAAGAGAAATCCACTGCAAACGTTATGGTGAAAATGCACATGTAAACGATAACTTCTTAAGAAAATCATTCTACAGCTTAAATATTATATGCAAATGGACACAAAAATTTCAACATAATAATATTAAAAATAACGATCAATAGATTACCCTACCGTCCAATATTGTGAACTTTTCAAAATATAAAATCAACTACACCCCTACACCAAAATTTAACTACGTGGACTTTTTCAAATTTTGTAGATGCTCTCAAATTTGCAAGGAATGTCAAGGTTTCTGTTTTATTTTTCACAGTACGTTCATCCAGTAACAGTATAATTCCAAAATTAGTCTCAAAATGTCAAACCAAATCTGACTGGATTCCTCCCAATTTGCCCTCTTACAATGCAATTGAGCTATTTTAATATGTAATATCAAATTTGGCTAAGATATCGGTTTACTGATAATCTGCAAGTGAAAAATAATGTAGCTTTAAATGAACGAAACGCAATTTTATCTTTAAAAAAACAACAACAAAATTGTATTTTACCAGCAGACAAGATAGTGTGATTATTTTGGATATCATTGACTGCATATTAGAAATCTAAAAACAACTGGGTGACCCAAACTAACAAAACCAATTGACGAAGATCTTACGTCCAGGTTTAGTGAAGAAATTTAAATTGTTTTTACAATAGAGAAAAGCACTTATAGAAAAACCAAACTATGAAACAATAAATTTATTAGTTGAAAAAACCCAAAGAACTCCTGTATTGTTCGTGCTACCTAAAATTCATAAACCTTCACGCCCTCCCCCTGGTTGACTATGTACCAACAAGTGTCCTTGTTTGTTTGTTTGCTTTGCTTTCAAGCGTAAACTATTCAACCGATTGTACAAAATTTTACTCGGACATTATTATGGTCCCTGGTATGAAAATAGGTCTATTATTATTAAAAAAAATCCCAATGTTCTTTGAATTAAAAGAAATTCCATCATGATCTCTAAAGTTGCAAAACTTAATTAAAAAGAGGGGTAGGGTACGATAAGCGGACCCGGTTTTTTATATCGAAATTGGCAAACGATATTACTTAATCATAATCAATCGATGTAATCAATCGATACTTTTAAATAATACAATTAAGGTAATATTTCAAATTTGACATAAGTAACGTTGTGTATTAAAAAATGGCTGTAAATCTTAGGAAGCTTCACGAAATTGCTTTAAAAGACGATAAAACATGTTTTTTATGACTTCAAAATGCTGGGTTAGTACCTAAGAATCCATTATGTGATATTTGTGGAAAGGTAACAAATGTAACTGTCAGAGGAGCTAACATGGTCGTCTTCAGATGCAAAAAAGAAGGTAATGGTGGACACAATTTTAGTAAAAACGCACTGAAGAATAGTTTTTTGAAGGGTCAAAGTTCGGACTGCGCAATATTGTGACTTTAATGTACTTATTTTCCAGAAATCAGACAAATTACGATGTTTTAATTCTTGAGTGTAGTTCGGATTTACACAGTCCATCAAGAAGTACGATATCTGACTGGCTGTCGTTTTGCAGGGAAGTGTGTTTTGTTTGGATAGATGATCAGTTTAATAGGGAAGAAAAGCTTGGAGGTCCTGGAGTGGTGGTGGAAATTGATGAGTGTAAAATTGGAAAACGTAAAAATAACAAAGGGAGGTTGGTAGAAGGAACCTGGATTCTAGGTTTAATATAAACTATACCGGAAGGACAAAAACGTGGGGGTAGATATAGGATAGAGATTTGCCCTGAAAACAAACGAGATGCTAAAACTCTCATTCCTCTCGTATTAAAACACGTGCAGCCTGGAACAACCATAGTTACAGATATGTGGAAAGCATATTTTGGATTAAGTGATTGTGGTTTTGTCCATTATCCTGTCAACCATAGTGAAAACTTGTTAAACCCAGCAAATGGTGCCAACACTCAGACAGTTGAAAGTTCGTGGAGAGCCGTAAAACGTAGTCTAAGAAGTGGTATCCCAGCTGACCTTCTCGCAGATCACCTCTGTGAATATTTATATAGAAGAGAGGTACGATTTTTTGAAGAGGACAAGTTCAACCATTTCTTAAATGCTGTAAAAAATTGCTACTCAGGCGAAGACATGTAGATAGTTCGACAAATTTCCGTTTCCTATTCTAATTATTGTTATGTTCTAATTTATTTTCTATTCCCAATGTTTGTTATCGTTTCTTAATTATTTATGGTTTTGCTGTTTGATTGTTCTCGTTCTGATTAATTTTGTTAAAGTTATGAGTTTTCGTTATATTCATTTATTATTTGTGACATCATTAAATTCACATTTTAATTAAAAACATATGATTGTTATTACTTTTATATCGATTGATAGTCTATGATTCGAATACGAATATTAGGTATCGAATATTAGGTATCGATGATTATATTCTTCGATATAAAAAAACCGGGTCCGCTTATCGTACCCTACCCAAAAAGTCTGTTAAATATAATAAACATTGTTTAGGACATCACAACTATGGTTTTATAGCTGTAGAAAGAACAGTGGTTTATTTAATTTAACTACTATTTTTAATTTGTTCATATTTATAGCGTAAAAGCATAGAACAAGCTTGACAGTAGCAACTCTTCTTTTATGTAATCACTATTGAGCATAAAGTAATAAAATACCCAGTTAATGAAAATAAAAATATTAGTAAAGATATACATTAACTGCGCATTTTAGCAATATTAAGTATTATAAATAAAAAACAAAGTTACTATCTAAATTGTACTATAAATGTATAGCTGTTATAAAATCTATATTAGTTGCCTTTTGACAGAAGTGCGCTTCTCAGATCTGGGTATGTATAATTTTTGATCGGGAAACCAGGTAAAATCAATTACGGTACAAAAATACTAAACAGAGAAAATTTAAATGCCATATGTATACAATTTTTACAAATGTATTTATCGTGGCAGCAAGGTAAACTCAACATTGAAGTCGGAAATATAACCTACTCTAACCAGCGGCGCACATACGCCTTGAAATTCTACTAAATTGCGTGCAAAACTGCGGGTACCTACTAGTATTAGATAAAGTATACATGCGGTTTATTAGGGTTTATGCAACTACTGAAGTGAAATATTTATCATTCAGTCGTTGTGAGTCTCTGGGCACAAGAGGTGCGTGACTTCATTGCTGACAACCGTTCCGGCCTCCTCTGATGTATCACTTACTGATATGCATATTCCAAAATATCTTCATGCTACCCTGTTTTAATATATAAAATGTTTTCAATTCCTACTAATAGCTTGCAGACCCGTTCCGTGTGTATACCGCCATGTTAAATTGCTTAATGAATCGAGCTTCTTAGTCGATCTAGCTAAAAGTTTGCATAGAAACTCAAATACCTTAACATGTTGTTAAAAAAATAGAACCCAACAATTAATCAAGGAAAACAACAAGTGCCCACTGTTATCTATTATTTTTTAGTAACTGAGCCTTTTTTGCATATATGTTTTTCAATTAATTTACAGGTCTACTTTAATGCATTTAACACTGTACTTAATACAAGAACGGAATCAAAAACTATGTTTATGATTTAGCGGCTCACAAGCTCAAGTATGATCACGTATTAGAATGCAAATTGATCTAAATCCCTGCTCTAATAAGATTATATTTAGTAGGAATACTAGTAGCGCACGTAAAGGGAAAACTAATTTACGTTTAATTTAGTTTTTCGTTGTTATTTATTTATAAATCTGTAAAACTAACTAGGTATACATTAGAACTGACGAGATCTTAAACAAAGACTTTGTCTACCTGTGGCCTTGTCTTTGGTCGTACGCAGATTATACAGCAAATTACCAGACAATGATAATAACTGAAGTTTGAAAGCACGTTCATTGAACAAGGATACAATTTTGAAATTACTGAAAGTAGAAATTACCGTTCTTCATTCCAAAATAACTGAGAAGTGAGAAAATATCTGTAATAATAATATTGATATTGTTGAGTAAATAGAATTATTTGAAAAAATGAGCAACGTAATATTTGGCTGTTTCTAATGATCTCTATTAAATCTCACGTTTAAACTACAACCGTCTTTAGCACTGGCGTTTTCAATGAATTCAAGGGGTTCCTTTAATTTGATGTCTTTAATGAACTGACTACAATGAATACAGTTCTATAGAATGTACAAATACAAATATTCTGTGTTCTAGTAGAGTTCCATTTTGATAAGCAACTATTTCCGGTATTGTTACGTAAGGGTCTGTTGTCGATATCAGCAAATGGTCACGCGGATTAAAATGTCACGTTGCAGGAAACGTGTCGGCGTCTCGAGACCGCGGTACTCTGGAGCGTGAGGACCTATTATTGATTTAGTCCTTATATAAGTTACCAAATAAATTTAGTTTCTTTCAACGCGTTCAACTTCAACCTTTCCTCGTCCCATGAGGTCTTGAATGGCCAATAATTTATTTTGGTTGCATTAAGTTAATATACAGGACTAGTTACACAAAGGAAACGGACGTTTTCATTCAAAGAATTCTCAGTCAATTATCAAATAAATGTTTGTGTATGTATATGAAATTAAAGATTACTACTTCCAAATTTTATGGAGGATATTCTTATTATGTTTTCGTGAAAAATCATATTATCGAGCTGGTTTTCTACATTTCGACTGCACCTAATGTCACATTTCGAAAATGGGCTCAATATATTTTTAATATCTCAAAACATGTATCTTTATGTACAAATCACGAAAATTGTATAATTTAAAGAGTGCAGTCAATGATAAAATAGCTACTATTCTACCTGTACCAGGATTGAGTATGACATAGGATTTTGAGATGATAATTGGCACATGCGTTCACAATGATGAAAGCTACCTTAGCAACTTTTTAAAGAAAAAATCAGTTTTCTTAAATAATTAGTAAGCCTCAAATCCTTGTTACTAAACACACGAGTAAAGTTATAGAAAAGTGTACTAACAAGTTTTAAGTTGTTTATAAAAAGTTTAGTGTTTCTAGACCTATTCTTAAAAACGTAATAATGCGAATGTTTTCAGTTTATTTACTTTATTCGTAATCGAACTGATTAGATTAGGATAAAATGGTAACAAAATAAGTTTTACAGCAAAACTAGATAATATGTTGATGTTGTGAAATAAGTATTTCAATAACTGATAGGTCAAACGACGGCGGGACGGTTGTCAGCATTAGAGTCACGCACTGGCCTGAGGCACACCACCACTGAATGGTAAATATTTCACTTCAGTAGCTCCAGAAATTGGCGGGAATTTTGGGAAAATTGAGCTATAAGTAAATAAGACGTAGAATAAATTTAATACAAGACTCTTTTAATCTATATTATAGTTATCTGGCTCAACTAAAAAAATATTATATTGATACCAGAAAAAGTATATCTGTCTGTCAGTTCGCATGATATCTAGAGAAGAATTTCAGTTTAGTATTTAATTTCATGTCCTTGTATGTGATTACCTTAGCAAATACCCTACTGATTTGCAGCTAAAGTAAACTATTAACCACGCAACTATCAATTGTAAGTGGAAAATTTAAAGCAATCGTATCAAATACAATATATATATATATATATAATTATTTGATGAACACTAATCGTTCTTATGATATAATTGGCTCATAAAAAGGGCCATCTATTTATATGTTATGTTAAAATTTTATTTAAGCATGTTAGTTCATACTTACCAATGGGTTTCTCTTTTCTTGTTTATGTTACCATCAGAGTCGTACTGTAAAAGACAATGAGTTAAAACAGTTACTACAATAATACTCTGGTCCGGCAGAATGAATATAAAGTAGTTTTCCTAATAAATACGTAAAATTTCAGGAATTTCTTTTTAACTTAGGAAAAATATGAGAAAAACTCAAGAATTGTATATATTTAAGTTAAAGCACATGTATATGACTCTAAGTCAACAAAAAGCACAACAAAACTACTAATTCAAAGATTAGAAAAAAACTTAAAGTAGGACATGCGAAGTAAAGTAATCTGCTTATTCACAAATACAGTCAAACTATACAATTAGAAACATATGTTAAAAATGTTTTGAGGTCGTTTTACCTTATCTGGAATTTGATGTCAACGTCGTTCAAGTCTATCATCATCAGTTTCGCATAATTACACCACTAACTTACCAAACGTTATTATACTTGGTATTATCATTACGGTTTATTTGTTTACCAAAGTTACGACTAATTTAAAAAAACAAATTACCAGCATAGACCAATATATTTAATGATACTAATATTCAGGCGTCATATTCATTGGCTCTAAAATGTATAGATATAACTTGTATGATAATTATATTTGTATGTTGCGAATATCTCAACTTGCAACATTCGCTGAAAAATTAATTTGGGATTTTATCTGACCTTATGCATATGGATGTAATTTTAACATTATCCAAATGTTGTTTAGCTTTGATTGAATCAAACAGCAATCGAAATTCTGAAAGAATTTCTACATTTACGCAAGATATTTACATAAACTCTATTAATATGAATCCTTATTCTAACAGATATGAATACAACCATTTGGTAAATGTACAGTAACAATAAGTACATAATGTTTCCTTGCAGATTTCTTATATACATGCTCTAAATATTAAAAAGTACACATGAACAGGAGTCCAAAGTTCCAGTATTTCGGGTTAAAATATTTTAGTAATAAGAATGAGCTGAAAGATAAAGTAAACGGCGAACGGCATTTTCTCCGTGTGCGCTTCATTTAACTATCTTCCAGTAGAGTGGCATCTTCACGAGAAGCAGAACAGAGAATATTGACGTCCCTAATACAAGTTCTGATCTGCAACACAAAATTTTGTCATCAAGTTGCAACAATCTTTGTGTTGGTCATTATCATACCTGTTGGTAATGAAGATTTATTACCTGAATATAATTAAAACCTTGCTCCTTCTTTATCTTGTTGGAACCACACGTTCTTATTGTGAAAAAAAAAAAAACAACTAATACTCTGTATTATTCGTCATGCTATTCCATAATTTAAAACGGAAATATCCTTCTTATTTACGCATTAAAGTATTATGTACACACCAGTAAACTTTTTACAGTTACGGATTCATCATAATTTTATTTTATTATTAGTACGTATTGATAATTAGAAATACTTAACTGCTGCGATAAAGCCTCATTCTTTAAATAGCATGTATACCATGTGATAAAACGTTATACTTAGAAAAATAATCAATTAACCCATAATGAAACTTATCACAGGGAGAATAGTATCAGAAAAATGTTACATATTTTATTCTTGGAAACCTTAATGCATGTAACCTAAACATATTTTATTTAATTCCTATCGGTTTTTAATGCAGTAACCAATACAGTGTATACAAATTTATTTTTAAAATATCAAGTAGACTTGCCTCACAGTTTATAAATTTAATACTAATAATTATTAAGGAATTTATCATCGTAAATATTACTGTCAAAAACCATAGTTTATATTCTTTAAACACCTATACAGTTTTACCTCTTTATATAGGACTTGTGTAGTGAAATCATCGATTTCTTGCGAATAGTTCGGTCGTAAAGAATGTCAATATAATTTTGTTAGATTCCTCAAGACCTGACTCTGTGATTTCAACCTGAAGAGATAGTGTAGTAACGATGGTTTTCCCTAAATCAATATAATTTCAAAAGCAGTTACAAGCTCGTATGCGGATTTTACTTGTGTTATGTGCTTGGTGTCCTGAAACAATCCATAAAAATAAATAATAACACCAACAAGAAACTGGGGATGAATAGAGACATCTTACATTGTCAGGCCATAGAGTACTTGGATCCTTAATTCACTTTCTTGTAAGTGGAGTAAACCTCTTAGGTTCTTATGATGCAAGCTTCTTTGGCAGGGGCAGCCGAGCAATTTCTACCAACAAATATCGAGCCTTTCATGTCAGAGAGATGCTACCATAGAAGTACTTAAGATTGTCCAAGAGATTCTCAGACGCCCATACTCAATCAGTGGTCAATGGTATCTCTCAGGACCTAAAATAAAATTGCATTGCAGTGCATAAAAAAAATATAATTTAGCATTTGATGGATTTGGTATTACTTTTACTAACCAGGAAGAGAAATGATAGAAAGGATTTATAAAAGAGGATTGTAAGAAACTAGAGCACAAAAATAATACCTTAGGTGAAAGATAAACGTCCATATGTTATGTAACCAATTCGGCCCACCTTTTACGCCATGCAGGGGTAAAATTATAATCTTAATAAATATATACCACTCTCACATAGGGAAGAGAATGAAAGAAATGAACAGAAAAGAAAAGGGAGTATAGTGAGGAGTGTAGGAAAGTGATATAAAGAGAGAATAGGATAATTTAATAGGGAGGGTAGGAAAAGATATGGTGAGAAGAAAGAAAAAAATGGCAAAGAGGGTGGAAAATTGCTGAGGGGGATGGAATGGGTTTGGTTGTACCTTTGAACTTTGGCATTGTTATACATTTATTATCACTCTATAATGTTAAGTAGTAAAATTTGCGAAAAATTGTGTTATTATTTACTAAAAACTGTCAATCGGATATTGATTAATTGGGTCAAACTCACTCAATTACTACTCTCAATTACCACAACATTTACTATAAAGGGCTGCTTTAAAGTAAAGGTAAATTACGAGTTGTAAGTGTAGTAAATGAACCAAATATATATTTTGTCAATTCACTACAACTATTCGCTTGGAATATATATTATTTATACGTTACCTATTATACGTTTGTGATTGGTATTCACCATGGATGGTCTTTTTTTAATTTTGAGTCCGAGTCGCATTATAATTCAAGTTAGGTTATTTTACAAATGTTTTATTGTATTTAACATTTTTTTATTGATTACGTTTGTTTTTCATCTTTCATTTGAACTTAAATCGCTTAGGTCAACAATTAAATTAAGTCATGGTGTGTACAAACATGAAAGCAGGATATTTTTACACGATTGTTTATTACCACACAGAGGATATACACTGAAAACAGTGCAATGCGAAACGGAGCAACGATAATTCCATATACAGCCGTGCTTGACACATGCAAATGGCCTAAGCAGGACTGTCGGGACATGAGAGAAAGATAGGAGAGAAATAAAAAACTATCGTGGGTTTTTATTTGACATATCCCTGTATATATGATTTGCTTTGTCGTTTATGAAGAATATAGCCTTTCAATATCACTATATTAACAATAATTTTTAAAATTGAAAGTCAGCGCGGTACTGACCGACAGGGTCACTACTTCTTATAACGGGCTGTGAATATAATTGTTACAATTTTATAACTTGCTACATGTTACATTTCTCATGAGTTTTAACTAGAGCAATCCATAAAAAATACAAATTTCAAACCATTTATGATATTTAATTTGATTACTCAAACCATTAACAATAGTTATTCACCCACACCACCCTAACCTTTTAATTACTACGTGGTTTGGAATATTTGAGGTTATACAAGTATATAGTATTCCGTAACCTTGTATCCCAATAAATATACACTGTTTCAAAGAAACATGTGTGAATAAAATAGTGAGTTTTGTGTAAACAATACTGACGTCCTATTACTTTTAACATTTTAAATAAATTTATTATTAATTTTTTAATAATCTATTGAATTCTATAAAATCACATAAATTGAATAATATAAACAATTTTTAAGATCCCAATATGCTAAAAAGCTTCATTTCACTTGTATTTTGATTACAACTAACCAGAACTGAAGACTCCTATAAGGTAAATAACATATTTTATAAAATATTTAGGTTGCCACAATAGAACACAAAGTGAGTAATTTTCCTTTTTTCCAGCACTAAAAGCTTGAAAAGGCTTCACATTTAATGCCAAATCAAAATAAATTAAATGTATACGAACACATATGCAAATAGGTTAAATATATTCCATTTCCAATGTCTTCGCTACCTAAATATTTGTTTATAGAAACGTTTTTAGACTGTAATTATATTCCAAACCATTACTCTAATGGATTAAATATTGTCATAATTGTACCTCTGTGTTTTCTATGTAAACTAAATTATTGTTTAATTAGTAATATTAATTTCAATAGTCAATCAATCATTAATGAAATATAGGTTAAAACCTATTAATATATGTTTACAAACTGTGATTTATATAAACATATGTATATATCTCTATATATCAACTGGATGGATCTTACTTTGTAATATAATTACCGTACAAAGAAATGGGTTTTAAAAATTAAATCCACATTTAGTTTTTTGTAAAAAACGCTTTCAATCTTTAATAAACAAGTCAGTATAATATTTCTTTCATTATTAAAACTGTATCTTACTCCTAGGATAATCTCATTTATGAAGTAAGATCTGCAGTAAAATGTCGATTATAGAAGTTGTTTGACATTGTAACTTTAACCAAGGCTCAGGTTTACAGTAAGGTACAGCAGGGAAGTTGCAAAAATTGCAAAACACGGCTATAACGATTCAGAAATCCATAGAAAGCAATCACATCCTTCCGTTTCATTTTCTCTGCCAACAATTTAGGGCACGTAACGAGGAAAACATTCTCTGCATTCAAGAAATTCGGTTTTGTCTTTCAGATACGCTATATCTTTAGAATGTTTAATACTACTTTTGTCTTTCATGATCACATTCACAAGTTTTAAAGAGTTCATCTGTGGTAGTAACACGCCTTTCACATCACTTGAATTTTCTTCTAAATAGTCAATCAAAAATTACGTTGACTGTCACTTCCCGAGTATCGTTGAATGTCAATAGTTGTAAAGACTGAAACCTTTTCACGATAATAACCTGATGTTCTATCAGTTTTATTGGAATTTTATTCAGACTGGTAGAAAGTTTGTATTCTACTAGTACATTAAAAACATTTATTCTTAAATCTTATTCTTTTTAAAATGCAGAAAGATTTACAGAAAATATTTATTTATAATAATATTATTAATAAAGTGCTCTTTGATTGAAGGCTTAGGTACTGTCTTCCTATCCTATAGAATCTATGACAATGTTCATTATTTAAAAAGTTCTTATTCATATTAATATATCACGTAAATTTGATTTGTAACATAAAGAAGTTACTTCGAATATAATTAAAACAAAACAACAATAACAGTTACACAACAAGTTATAACAAACTTTAATAAAAATTAAACCAATTATTTCCTGGTATGTGATTGTAGGTAAAGTGTATCGTAAGGTCAAGAACATTATATCGTGATACCTTTGCGTTATATTAATTTTGTGCATATTTATTTGTGCTATTATTAAGACAACTATTACTATCAATGATCTACTTAGGTGAAAATTGTAATTTTTAACGTATGACATTTTTGACAGTGAAAGGGTTACGTTGTCTCTAAGCGGTCCTGGTAGAAGAGCGTCGCCGAACCTGATAGACTGACGGCCACCGCTGGGACAGAGAGGGTGGGACGTACAGTATCGTAAACCGATCAGCAGCGTGCGTGATTTTCATACACGATTGGTTTCTGATGTAGGATACAATATCTTAATGGGCAAAACAAACTATTTTAAATCTTCTTATATTTTGACGATGAATCTAATCCCAACTGTAGCTCTTGTCAATTAAATTTTAAGCTCCTGCATCAACATTTAATGATAACTGAAATCAATTGAAACATAACTAGGATAAAACTTGTTTTCTAAGAACCCATGTGGTGTTCATAATTGAATCCATTTACAATCAAATCTCTCTCTCATCGTTTGACTCTCCCAACTTATATCAATCTCTCACCTCTCTTTACCTCCTGCTATCTTTTCTTTTTTCATCAGTCTCCAGTAAAAAATCGCCATGTTAAAATAAACATTTCTTTGAGTTCGTTAATATATATTTATTTAACTAAAATAAAATTTATTTGTTTTGGATTGATTCATATTCAAGTTAAACAGTTTGGTATATGTTTCACCAACTTGTTAAATGTTTCCCATTATTATATACAGGGTGTCCCGTAACTCTCGACAAAGGTATATAGCATTGTGGCTTTATGTTAAGTGAAACACATTTACATATACATATGAACAATGGGTACCTGGGCAGTTATTTATAATCGTGTTAAACAAATGTTTGGACCATAATAAGTGAAGGAAACAGGATTTTTCCGGACATTTTGCCATCGTTCAGTGAAACAAGAAATTAGTAACACTACGTCTCGAGATCTGCAATCTGATTTCTTCTTCAGGTAAAGAACTAACCTAATACATAATTACAAACTAGGTTAAAATAAACAAATCTTACCAAAGCGTTGTGGCACGCCTTAGTCAGGAATCACAACCTACATGTTGTTTGTCATATTCACTAACTCTATAAACATGCACTTAATAAAAAACTATACAAAACACTAATCATTAAAACTGAACTACGGAATACAGGTCACAATACGTCTTCACTCGTCTACTAACCACCTACGACTGACCAGAGGGTGTAGCCAATGGTGATCGTCACGGCTGGCTTAAAACAAGATGGCGGAAATAAAAGGGAAGGTGGACAGGAATGGGCCCTTTCGTTATTATTGGTTCATGCGAGATGACCTTCTTAAAACCATATTGTGACTCCGCATTGGTTTATTGCAAATATCTGATCCGTTTGATACTTTTGGTTTTCTCTTTAGTTCATTTTTTAGAATTGGCAACCAAAGCGGCCTAATCTCGAGTGATGGTTGACTGATTGGTTGGTCTGCCAATTTAATGTATGTTGCCTCAATTAATTTCCTTTTGAAGAAATGTGGTTCCCGATGTATTATGTTGGCTTCATCCCAATTCATATGATGGTCTTCGGACCAACAATAGTGTGCAAATTTTTGACTTTTCTGTGAGACCCTTTCTCGTGTTTTCTTTGTGCTCTTTTATCCTTACGTTTAGTGGTCTTTTTGTCTCGCCTATGTATTCCCTATTGCAACTACATTTTATACTGTAAACAGAGTTTTTGGCATCCTGTGTGCCATTTTTTGGTTTAGTTTTTACGAGACTTTGTCTAAGAGTGTTGTGTGTTTTAAACGCGGTTCTAATGTTGTACTTTCTACCTACTCTTCTAATTTTCTCCGATAATCCCGGCACATAAGGGATTGACATAAACGCAAATTTATCACAATTCTGTTTTTCTGACTCAGGAATTCTGATTCTTCTGGTTCTTTTGCACGTATTATTTATTATTATAAGTGCAAAATAAGTGCATAATAAGTGGTCGTGTAATATTATAAGCTTTATTAATATAATTTTGATAGTACAGTAATTAATTAGTATAAGACCAGAAAATTAAAGAATTTTCCTTTAAAATTCTGATTTTATATGAAATACAGAACACAAAGCAAAAGAAAAGTAGATTATCCTGAAATGAGATACTTGTTTAATTGATACTTGTTTACTGTCCTGATGTTTTTACTTGTTTAATTGTTATGTTAAATCTCGTTAAAACTCTAAATTTGGGAGCAATCTCAATCAAAGTCCGTGAAAAATCTGAAAGATTATATTTAAGGTAAAACTTCAGGTTGAATTAAAACTTACCTATAAGGATACGAAGGTTTAGATATATAATACTAGTTACTTAGTAACAGTTATAACACTGTTGCGTCGCATCGTGGCGCCGGTTAGACCCCCTAATATCGTCAATGTACTTTATACAAGTACAGTAAATCAATCAGTATTGTAATGGGAATGCTTTAAGAAGACCTTATTAACTCGTTTAAGATACAAAGTTTAAAATATAAAACAATAGTGTTAGGTATTATTTTCAAGATAAATAGGAATGATTCTTGACGTGTACGATGAGGCGGAACATGTTCCAAACTTACCACGTAAACTTGTGTAACGAGTTAGGTATCAAAAGTGTACTACACTTGAAGGCAACTTCGATAACTTGCCACAAGTTTCTGAAGCTGTTGAAGGTATCATTCAATGGAGCACAAATACTGCAAATAGTGCTTCGTATCTTTATCTGCCTTCCAAAAAACTTTCGATATGGTCTTTAATTTGTAAATGGACTATGATTATGTAATCAAAGTCCGTATATTTCCCTACTACATTACAGTAGCGGCGCAAGGTGAAATCTTTCGCAATAACCGTCACTGACATAATAGTTCATATAATTGGATATTCAGTCAAAGCCTTTTACGAGCACTAAACTGCATTTCCCAAAAAGGAAAGCTGCATTTTTTGGGACAAAAGTAAAATCCTAACATGTTTACTTACGGATTCTTATTGTGGCATAAGCTAAAATACCCCTGTAGCTTCCAATTATTTTATTTGCAACAGGTTTAGCTTACGATAGGAAACAATTTAACCCCATTTTAGCTCTGGTTTGCAATGTGCCCACTAAAGCTTTCTGGTCCCAAAAGCCGACATTCGTTCGTTATTCTTAGCGATGGGAACATTGATCAAACAAATGATTCGAGCAATTAAGGGAAAACGATCACTCGATTGTTGAACTCAGTCGATTATCCCATCACTAGCTATTCTTCTTTTACAGCTTGCAATACCGTCCGACAACCTACGCTTTCATTGATACGTCTCATACTGTATTGGCGAAAAAATCAACAGTTAGTTTTATTGTGTTATAAATTCAACAGCTCTAAAATGTTATGGAAATGTAAAACATTGAGTTGTTTGTTCCTCATATTGTTGAGGTTATACTAATTTCCTGTTGGTTGCTATGTTTTTGATTCGTCACATAAAATTTTGTAGCAATAAAATAAGCAATAATCATAGTATTTTGTGATTTAATATCGTGCAAATGGATTTCGTAACTCGTTTCGCACACGATTTTCACCGGGAAAATTCCATTTTCCTATTAGTTTTGGAGCATAATATTATCTGTATCATAGTTTAAGTTTTTGTAAATACTAGCAAAATAATAAGTTATAATTTTAGTTAAATAAAAAAAATGTGGAAATATTATTTCCCTACCAATATAGTATAGTGCAAACTAAAATTCACGACTAAGCACATAGCAATACTATTATAATATTTATTTCATTAATTTCTGACAGTCATATTGACTGTTCGATTGTAGGCCTCCAAACTAGGTTTTCATTACTTACATTATTTACTGACATTCCATTGGCACATACAGTAACTATTGCATACTAGAGCAAAGCTACCTTGTGTTACATTATATTTTAGTTTAAAATTTTAATTAACTTGGTTATATTTGATTTTACTTGTACTAAAATTACTAGAGAAATATGAGCTACATGCTGTTAATTATTTGATATTACAATTTGTACTGTATAAAGCAGTTAATAACTTTTATCCAAATTTTAACTATATTCATTAAAAAACATAGTGCACCGGATTAATTCATTTCGGGATCCAATTTACTTCACTTTGCAGAAAGCACGTCACAGAGAGTTCTCTATCCCATGTGAGATTCTCCAGGGAAGGAAAACAGACAAATGGAGCAAACTCACGCATGAAGATGTGACGTTGCCCGGACATACGAGATAAATAATTGCGGTGGTCGACCCACCCTCGTCCTTCTCCAGATGTATCTCAGCCAGGCATTCTCTGTACTGTGATCCACCCTGGTGTGTCTACATTATGGCTGGATTATTGTTATGGATGAATGTGCTACCATTATATATATATATATATTTCCTGGTCTTCTTAATATCTCTTTATTTAACCGAAATAAATTCACTTATTTTCGATTATTACAAGTTAAACAGTCCACTTGTTAAATGTTTCTCATTATTATATACAGAGTATCCAGAACTCTCGACAAAGGTATATAGCATTGTTGCTTAGGTTAAGTGAGATACATTTATATATACATGTGAACATGTGTATGTAATTATGTGAACATAATTAAGTACCTGGGGCTTAGTTTCTCGTCTGTATATATAAAGGTATTAAGCAAATATTTGGACCGTAATGAATGGTCGTGTGCTATCATAAGCTTTATTTTTTATACTATTGCTAATAATTAATATATGACCAGACCATTTATGAATTTTTCTTAAAAATTCTGATTTCATATGAAATACAGAAGAAAAAAAGCAAAAGAAAAGCAGATTATCCTGAAATTAGATTTTTTTTACTTGTTTAATTTTTATGTTAAATCTCATTAAAACACGAAAGGAAATTTGTAAGAAATCTCGATCAAAATCCGTCAAAAATCTGAAAGTTTATATTTAAGGTCAAATTTCAGATTAAATTCAAGTTTAAATATAAGGATATTAAGGTATACAAGGTGTTTGAAAAGTCTGGGTACGGCTTAATATTTTACAAACCATAGCAGATAACATCTATAAACTTTGCACAGTGTCATATGGCTATGTAAACTATTTTTCCTTGCTATTACCATGACATGCCAACCATGGGGGGACGGCCCACAGAGGGAAACGCCGCCTACCGCATTAGAATACGACGATCCAGTCAGAAATGGCAGCGCATAATGTACTTCACAATGTGTACCTAAAACAACCCACCATTTCTGATTGGATAAACCTTTTGAGATGCGGTTTGCGGAATTCAACTCTACTAAGTGAGCTCTTTAAAATGAGGTATCACTCGACCCATGCTTTAATTTAAAATTTCCATGTTTTCCTCTGTGGGCCGTCCCCCCATGGTTGGCATGTCATGGTAACAGCAAGGAAAAATAGTTTACAAGGCCATATGACACTGTGCAATGTTTATAGATGTTATCTGCTATGGTTTTTAAAATATTAAGCCGTACCCAGACTTTTCAAACACCTTGTATATATTTTGTAATATTAGTTGCGATAGATAAGACGTACTTGGTAGAGTTAAGATTGTCTCCTAGTAACAGTTTTACCACCTCCTTATATTGCCAATGTACTTTATACAAGTACAATCAATCAGTATTGTAAGGGGAATGCTTTTTGAATACCTTATAAATTCCTGTATACTTAGTTCCAAATATACAAAAAGTATTTATACAACAAAGGGTTAGGTGTTATTTTTAAGATAACGCGGAATGATTATTGACATGTATGATCACACGGAACATGTTCCAAACTTTAACACGTAATCTTGTAAAACAAGTTACGTATCAAAAGTGTACTACAATTCAAGGCAACTTCTATAACTTGCCACAAGTGTCTGGAGCTGTTGAAGTTATCATTCAATGGAGCACAAATACTGCAAATAGTGCTTTGTATCTTCATCTGGCGTCTGAAAAATGTCAAGATATAAGCTTTAATTTGTAATTGGAGTATGATGTGTAATCAAAGTCTGTATATTTGCTTACTACATTACAGTAGCGGTACAAATTGTTCGCAATAACCGTCACTGGAAAACAGTTTATATAATTGGATATTCAGTTTAAAGCCTTTTAAGAGCACTAACTGCAAAAGTATACTCCTAACATGTTTCCAAATTCTTATTTGGCATACGCTAAAATACCCCTGCATCTTCCAATAATTTCATTTGTAACAGGTTTAACTTACGACAGGAAACCATTTTACCCCATTTTAGTTTTGGTCACTTGTAACATGGGTAATATACTTTTGAAAACATTAAATAATAGAAAGGTTTGTCTCACCAAAAATATCCTTGTTGATCTTCACATCCATATTCAACGAATTTGTAATATGGTAGAATATTATAAATTTGAGTTTGTAATAAGGTATATTGGTAATAATTAAATACTCTCATCTTGAATAATGAGTTGTATCCGCTATGTAATAAACAATATTTTCACGATACTTACAGGATACCTTCTCACTATAGTATGAGACACATTACTACAAGCCTAGCTGTTGGACAGTACTGCATCCCAATCCCCTTCGCCTGGCGGTGTTGCCACATTGTCATATCAGCTGGTTCTCAATATGAGCCATAGCGACGCAGCGACGTCTATTCTCCTTCCGGTTGTTTATAACAGTTTCGTTCTTCGGCTTTCAGTTGTTCTGCATGTTTTTATTTGATTATAATTTTTTTGTTTACACGGAAGCAATAAAAACATGAATCGGCAGTCACATTGTACCGATCCTCGAGCTTTCGACCGAGCTGACGTCTTATTTAACAAATAACTTCGATCTACAACCTAAGACTTTGGCTAAACTAGAAAACATATATGTAAATAAAGATTGCAAAAATCTATAACTTTTAATTCCCAAACTGTCTATATTTGCCAGTTCTCTGAAAAATGTACCAAAATCTTTCAGTTTACCTATTACATATTATATAAAAAGTATAATTCGTTATTCGTAGAGATGGGAACAAACAAAGTCAAACAAGTAATTTGATTAATTTTGAAAAGACTTCAGTCGATTATCCCATCACTAGCTATTCTTTCGTTACAGCTTGCATTACCGTGCAACAACCCACGCTTGCATTGATACTCATACTGTAAGGGCCACAATTCTGCTATTTTTGAAATCCTTTTTGAAAAATATTTTCTGAAATTCATAATGACTAGGTGGAATGTAGGTCTTCAAACTAGGTTTTCATTACTAACATAATGTTTTGACGTTATACTGGCACTTAAAGTTACCATTTCATACTAGAGCAAAGCTAACTAGTGTTAAATTCTATTGTAGTTTTTAAATTTTAATTAACTTGGTTATATTTGAATATACTATATAGAGAAATATTCTTCTTCTTCTTCTTCTAGAGAAATATTAAATACTTGCTGTTAATAATTTGATATTAGTAAACATTGCACTGTATACAGCGCTTAATAACTTTAGTTCATATTATAACCGTGTTCTTTGAAACAACACAATGCACCGCATTTATTCATCTCAGGATCAAATTTACTTCACTTTGCAAAAAGCACGTCACAGAGAGTTCTTTATTTCATGTCAGATTCTCCAGGGAAGGAAAACAGACAAATGGAGCAAACTCACGCATGAAGATGTGACGTTGTCCGGACATAGGAGATAAATAATTGCGGTGGTCGACCCACCCTCGTCATTCTCCAGATGTATCTCAGCCAGGCCATCTCTGTACTGTGATCCACCCTAGTGTGTCTACATTATGGCTGGATTATTGTTATGGCTTTTGTTTTTACCGCAAAGATAAAAAGTATAATAACCATATTGTAACTCACGCTTATTTCCCGATTATCTTGTATAAATTAGGAATGAATATATCTTTTTTTCATTCCGAAACTAAAATATAACAGTAAATTGTCTCAAGTTAAGAAATATGTAAATATGTTTTTGTAATCTATAGTTGCTATCACATTTTTTTCGAGTAATTACAATGAATTGCCAAAGTTAATATTATGGATAGATCTTTGGAGCCTTTGAATAACATATGTACTAAACAATTAGGTTTAGTCTAGAGTTTCAAAGACTTCATTGTGGTGTAAGTTGATATCTATTACAACAGAAAACATTTTGTACACAACAAATGTACAATAATGATTCAGTTGTCATAACTTTTCATTTTGTATTTTTTTATTGATTTGCTTTTACGAAAAAATATAAATAGTTTATTTTGCGAATATAAATATATCGTGGATGAATCTAGATTAATAAATTCTGAACCTCAAAAGTTTTAGAAGAAGATTAATTGAAAAATCAAAAATCAATCAATGTAGGATCACAATATGATCTTTAATATTTTATATAAAATGAGTCACTAAAAAAGAACCACACCCTTTTCTCATTGAAACCTACCTGTGTCTGCTGTGATGATCGCCGTTATAATACTGTCCAATGATCCGTTCTCAGTGATTTGCCCTTGTGACCAGACGCATTTTATTTGTATTCTTTAGTTCAGTTTCTAATAATTAACGTTAACTTTGCATTTTTTAGAGATAGTGTGCATGGAGTTACCTGCAATAATTTTTACGATATTTCTAAGTTATGCGTTTTAAGACCTATCGATAGGATTGTTTGTTTACTTAAACTTATTTTATATTTTGGGCTAGTTATTCCTTTGTTTGTTTAATTTAACGAAAGAAAATGTTATAAACGTTTTTATGTTACCTACGGCAAGAAAGATGTTAGTTATAAAATATTTTTTAAATTCTTTCAATAAAACTACATACATCTCCAGTAACAGAGTAATCAAGATGATTAAGGGATTAAGGGAGGATATTAGGCACTGTCGTGCTATGCTGAAGGAAGGAGGAGAAGGGTTGCTTTGTTTCTGCTTCTATCAGTCAATGCGGGCAGGGGAGTTTTCTCCCTCTGGGTTTGGGCTTGAAAAACATTTAATACAAAGAGAACTCCACCCACTTAAAAAAGCATTCTTTAATAAACTAGACCTCATCCCAATATTTATACATTAGCACTAAGTGTCTTGATGGACATCCATTGAGTTTCCCAGATATAAATTGCAAAAACGGAATTTTCTATAACCAGTGTAGGGTCTGCAGATTTCTAAAAACTTACCAAAAAAGTAAACCCTCCTGGAGAAGTTTTTAGGGATTAGAATTTCCGCTAGCTGTAAAGACATTTAACATCGACTCCAGAATCCCTTTGTTAATTCTGACAGACAATTTGATGTACCGGGTTTCGAAAAAATGTTTATGAATGTTAAAATTTTGAAAAAAAAATATATTTCCTGGAATTCGCTAAATTCAGATATGCAGCTTTGGTATGTCCCTCAGTTTGAAAGAGACGATTTAATTGGCTGAGCATTAACAAAGCCTCGACGAGCCGATAATTTAATTTCTGTCCGATGAAATCTTAAGGAAAAAAACTTGAAAACTTATATACTCATGTTATGCATTTAGCTTCATGTCTATATGGGCGATATCGAGCTCGATGATGGTACGTGTAACACTATGGGAATCTGTACAGCGTTAACGAAAATGTTTACATTGGTTTGGTGGGTAACCAACCGTGGCGGAGACTAGGTCTTCGAATATTTACATTATATTTTATATGTTACAATATTGCACAACAGATCTAAGTAATATTTTTTTGCAATTCAATTTAAAATCATACGAACAGAATGAATAAGTTATTTGTATTGAAAATGATAATTTTATATAGTAATGCTTATGTATAATTGATGTACATTATACATCCTTATGTGTAATTGAGGAATAGGCTGATGCCCTTGATATTTTGCTTTTAAATGAGAAACCCCAGGTTCTCATAATAACTTGAACATGGGTTAAAAAATCATGAAATTAAATTATATGAATTTTTGCGGTTATAGGTTAGTTACCAGTTTATATTCGAGTACACCATAAATCAGGCGGAGTGCTTATATACTGCAAAAATCAAATTAAATATAAAGTCTTTGATCTGCACTCCTTGGCCGAAGAAATGAATTTTTAAATTGCAGGTGCTAAATTCCTCTTTGAAAAATCGCTTGAAATTGACATTTTTGGTGTATAACGCTCCCCAAGTGGTAATTGTAAAGATTTTACACGCCTAAAACTGCAGAATTCTTTCAGAGATTTGTACTCTTCAATAAAACCAAAACTGTTATCACTGGCGATATAAATATTGATGGTTGGCTGGTTCAAGTGCACGAGATGAGATGCAGGACCTTCTTGCCTCCTCTAACTTAAGACAGCTAGTTAACTCCCAAACTCGAGTGGATCCTATTGCTGGTCGCCAATCATTGCCTGGACTGGGTCATGACTGACATAGTCGACGAAGATGTAAGTGTTGATGTCTTGGGTACTGGGTTATCTGACCATTTCGCTCAGCTAGTCTCCATATCCATGAACCTCCTGAAGGAGCCCGCACCGGTTCCGTATATTAGGCGCTGTCTAACATCCAGGAACTTGACTACTCTTGAACTTCATATTAAGTCAGGAGACTTGGACGCTATCGATGTTACCGAACCAGTAGATGAGCAGTTTAATTCTTTCATAAGTGTTATTAATTATGCTCTTGATTTTGCTTGCCCTAAAAAACAAATACGCAAAGGTCGAAGAAACCAGGATAAAGGATAGGTAACAACAGTATTAAAGTGTCAAGTCAAACAATGAAAACATTTCATGAAAATTTAAAATTGGATAACAGTGAAGCGAATAAATCTCATTATAAAAAGTACAAGAACGTATATTCTAAAACAATTATAGCAGGCTAAACCTAAATATTTAAAAACATACTATCGCAATCAACTAATAAAGCAAGGATGCGTGGAAGCTAATAAAGGAAAAGTGCAATAGTAGCAATGCTAATAATAACATTTCTGTACGTAATCAACGACAGAATAGAATCAGATAAACAGGAAGTATGTAATATATTGAATAACCATTTTGTATCAATTGGAGCTAATTTAAAAAATCAACTGAACCACCACTTAATAATGATCATTTTCTTGGCGAGATTGGAATATCCCTTCTTGTTACATTCTGTGAGCCCTGCTGAGGTTGTAAATGCCATAAAAAATGTTAAAAAATAAGAATTCAAGTGGAGCTGATGACATATCCAATAGATTATTGAAGGCTTGTTCATATGCAATATGTAAACCCCTGTCTGTTTATAATAACTCTTCTTTCCAGCAAGCTACTTTTCCATCTTTACTAAAAACTAGTTTAGTGATACCTGTATTCAAAGGAGGAGACAGTACGTCTCTGACTGTTACCGACCAATTACACAAATTTCAAGTCTAAATAAAGTATTTTAACTTATTTTTTTAAAAATAGATTATCACCGTACTTGCTCACAAATAAATATTCTAACAGACAAGCAGTTCGGTTTTGTCAAGGGCCGCTCTACTGGTGAGGCATTGGCGACTTTTATATCCCATGTGGTCACGGGACTGGAGAGAAGACAGCGGACACTTGGTGTAATGATGGATCTGACTAAGGCGTTCGACTGTGTCAGTCATGCCAGACTGATGGAGGGATTGCAACGCCTAGGTTTTGCAAATGAGATACTGAGGTGGCTAGAGTCGTATCTTAGGGATCGAAAACAATTTGTCAAACTCAATAACCACTGCTCGGAACTGATTGAGATTAAATTTGGAGTCCCCCAAGGGTCAGTACTTGGACCAATTTTGTTCAACCTTTACATAAATAATTTTAGTGCTCACTATAAACCATGAAAATACCGTTATGTACGCTGATGATATTGGCCTTCATATTTTCTAATTGCAGTACAGAAAAACTCGAAATTAACAGTAACGTAGTCTTATCACAGGCCTATCAATTTTTAAATAATCTGAATTTACATCTTAATTAAAAAAAAACAATTTACAGAATTAAAAAAAAATAATCATCTTCAGCCTCCATGTTTAACGAAGAAAAAATAGAACACCAATTATCAGTAAAATATTTGGGACTTCAGGTGGACGATGACTTGACTTGGCGATCCCACATAAACTTTGTGTGTGCCTCTTTGTCTTCATCGTCCTTCCTGATGTCCCAGTTTACAAAATATCGCCATGTTCAGTTATTAAAAATAATATACTTTGGTTTGGTAGAGTCACGGTTGCGGTATGGTCTTCTTGTTTTAGGGGCTCGGCTCCTCAGAACTTACTAAAAAGGGTTTTCGTTTTACAGAAACGAATTGTGCGTGCTGTGGCTGGCATATCTCGCAGAAGTTCATGCAGTAATGCATTTAAAGAGCACAGCATTTTGACCTTTCCATATTTGTATAATCTACGAGACCATTATCTATGACAGGTTTCATTGTGCAAATGTAGTAGATGGAGCTGCTATACATGACCACAACACGCGAGTCCCGAGTAGACCTGCGACAAACCCAACATCGCTCGGCTCTGGCGGGTGGACTGCCTCAAAATTCAGGGCTAGGTTTTTTTTGGAAGCTCCCTAGTCGTTTAAAAAAATGTAAGTGAAAAAACAACAATTTTAAAAAAATCAACTAAAAGAATACCTATAAGAGGGTTGTTTTTATTCGGTTGGGGAGTTCCTAGCCCAAAACTCTATTTTATTAATCATTTGTATTCTTTTATTATTTAATGTAAAATTAGATCCTACTCAGCTTGACTTTCATACAAATATTGTATTTTTATATGTTAATTATTAATAATGTACTACTGACTTTTGTCATACATGTAATACATGTCTACGACAGTAAAAAGATTGAAATTGAAATTGTAATTGAAATTAGGAAGGACTTAGTGGCTCTATAACTAAGGAATTACGGATAGGGCGACGTATCTTCCTTCATATATGTTATCTCGTTTTATCGAGATACACGTTTAGAAAAAATGTTTTAAATAGTTTATTGTAAGATCAATATTTGCATTTAATAGAAAAGATACGAATTGTATTTCTTGAGTAATATTTAAGTATATTACTTCGTAGCTAATCAGTTTTGGAACTTTGCAATGCGATTAGGACCACAACTAGGGATGATCTTGCCACGAAGTCCAAGAAGTCAGAAAAGAAAATTCTGCCAACTCGGACAGTACTTTAGAATAAGTAAAAAAACTTCATAGGTAATTAATTTGGTTTAAATATTGTAAAATATAGTTGTTTTATCTCTCTAAAGATATTGTTATTAAATTTTTATGTTAGAAAAATGATATCTCGGTTTCAGTAACTCTCGCAGTAATTATATAAATATTAAGCTATAAAATCTACTAAAAATGTATTAAATTCTGGTTATTGTTACATATTTAAAGTATTAATTATTAAATTGTGTTACTAGGTATAACAAAGATAATTTCTTTCTCATTATTTCTTTCTAAATTCCGGATTTTCTTTCATATTTACAAAATAGTAAGACAGGTCGATGTATATCTGGTGCTTTATTTTAGGGTGGGGGTGGCAAATTTCTTTCAGTGCGACTTCTCGTACATTCACATTGAAAGAGGTTTGCCGCTCCCCCTTAACTCCGTGGACTGTAATCTTCGTGAGATGGCTCGTTGCTCTGGAACGATACCTTTGGTGCCCTTTTCGTGACATCCCTATCCCTATGGGCTTTTTCTTTCAGCCATTGTAAACATTCCATGCCACAGTGTCTGAGTAGCCAATTTCGACTCCTTTTGTGCAGATTTTCACAGTTACATTGAAGAATTTGGCTCTATATCAACTTTTAAATAACGCCCCCAATAAATTAAATGGTTTGAATATATTATTTATTTATATAGTGACCATAAGTATAAATAGCCAATGGTATAGCAAAATAATACTTTGATAATTACAGTACACTATTGTTGAAATCACTGTATACTTACTATGTTCTGAAATATTCACTTTATATTCAGAAAATATAATACGATTTTTCTTACCAGTGTTAACGTTATATTTGAAAAGGGTTGAGTTAGCATATGTTAAGGATATAACGCTAAAGGTATTTAACTATTGATAAATCCATATGCATTTCAGTTAATCAGAATAAGATTTCAAAGCATAAATATGTCTTATTATATTATTTAGCACTACTAAATATGCAAATAGAACATTTAATCTTAATTGGTTCAACGTTTTTTGAGTGAGGAAAATTATAAAATCCATTATTGTGTCCGATTGTTCACTTTGATATTAAAAAAAATCAGTCTCGCTTCCCTGCATATAACATTTAAATAGGCATTTGGTAAAATGTTGTTTTATTCAAGAAATAAGTTTTGACGTCAAGGTGACGTCATCTTGAAGAATGAAATGGACATTTTAAAAGAAATTATCTACCAAGCTCTTATTTACCTCTGGTAAACAACATATGTAAGACTCTAATATTAGATTTCATGACTTATACTGAGCTCAGAAAGGAAAGCAATTTTCCTTAACACAGATCCTGCGTTTACCAACATGTTGAAGACTGAAGAAGGACTTCTTTTTAGTACGCTGTCATTATAATTTTCGTTTCCGTAAGATCGTTATTTTAATGCTTATATACTCAAGTATTGTATGAGTGTTTCATAAGCTTTAAAATTTTTGTACTTTGATATGAGCTTTTCGTACGGTACACGTAATGTTAAAAAATTACATGAATAAAATCTGTTGATCCTGTAGTCCCTTGTTAACCAGGTTAGAAAACTATATAGTTATATAACAAGTAAAATAGTTGTAAATTTAAAATTATACAGTGATTAAAATACACATTATATACAAATAATTATATTTGTGTATGTTTATAATTCTAAATGTACTTCAAGATTAATTTTTAAAAGTTTAAGTTGGAAACTAGGTTATTTTAATTGTGAATAAAATTGTTACGTTTTGAGTAAAATAAAGTTTGATAGTAAACAAATGTACATTTTACCCAAGTTTGTATAGTGTACTAAAGATTTAAATGCGTTATTTATGTTGATTGTAAAACGTTGTTTTATTATTTATCACCTACATTTGCAAAAGTTATACAAAGTTTTAATGTTAAGTTCAGCTCTATTTCACCTTCTCCTTAGAGCAGCGTCTGAAATATGACAATTTAACAAACTTGACTCCTGGAATCTGGAGTCAGCGTCCACCGAAAGACATCCAAAAAGTTGACGAGCTTCTTCTCAAATCAAATCAAATCAAATCAAAAAATCGTTTATTCTCCAAAAAAAAATTACAAATGATATAATTATATTAATATATTCATTGTCTAAAAATATACAATTACTATAATTATTTGGGTTTTTAACGTATATTGTGTGTAAAATAAATTTATATTTTTCTAATTTAATTATTTGAGAAATATTCTCACATGGGCTACTAAGCCTGTGCGTGAGAACGAGTCACCACAAAGTACTTGATTGGTATTTCAAACCTTAAAAAATTGTTGTTATATCTTATTAAGTAAAAAAGAAAAATTAAATAAAATAAAGTAAAAATAATGTTTCATAGAATGAAAAATAAAACTAAAGTGAGAATGTATCTAGATGAAGTAAGTGAATAGAAATAATTATTAGAAGGACAAAACGACCAACTGTCGGAGATCAAGACCACGGACAGGCCTTGGTGGAAACTCTTAGTTTGCAGACGGACATCGGAAAAACTGCGTACAAAAATTCACCATTCCTTATCATCGAGGGTTGTTATCTATATTTATGGCATCAACGTATTAGTCTCGCATGACCTCCCCCAGAAGACACACACACTCAAGTTCACAAACACACGCGCGCGCAAACGCTCGCGTGCAGCACACACACACACAACACACACACACACACCACACACACACACACACACACACACACACACACACACACATTCGCACACACATATTTACACAAAAACTAAAAAACTCGCTCACTCTATATTACTTATTTCTAATATTTACTTACAAGCCAACATACATACAATCTTATTAGGTATATACTCCCAAACAAACCCAAATGCTTCCAGTATATTTCAAACATACTCACGCGTACATCCTTACATGCCTGTTACACCAACACTTTATATTCATTTTTCCGCCTCCCATCCCAACCCACATCATCTATTGTCTATAATTTGATGTAATTAAGAATACAGTACGATCTCTTCCCACCAAATTTAGCCAATTAATAATTCTTCTTTTTAGAGAAAACATTGTTATAAATTAGTATTTTTTATGGAATCCGGCAATTTATTAAAAATAATGTGTGCTATATAATATGTATTAGTAGTAGAGAAGGTTTTAATTAATCTCGGAATTCATAGTCTGTCCTGTAGTAGCGTATCTTGTGGAATATTCATGAGGCAAAGAGTCAAATAGGTTTGGTTGATGTTCTAAAAACGTAAATAACAAGTGCTTGATGTAAAGCTGTCTAACATCCAAAACTTGCATTTCATTGTACAAAGCATCCGAAGAGTTTACCTTCGACACCTCCCCAATTGCCGCCTTCATAATAGATTTCTGTGTGACGAGAAGCCGATCTATAAACTGTCCTGTAAGCACCCCCCCATGCTAAAATTCCCCCCTCAATAATTGACTGCACATATGCGAAATATGCCATCCTAATTTTCTCTAAATTGTCAGCACTTCATGTAATTGTTTGAAAAAAGCGAAAAATCATTTTCCTTAATCTCTTATTTATATAACTTACGTGTACAGTCCACGTCAATCGATTGTCAAACATAACGCCAAGATATTTATACTCATTAACACGGTCAATTATGTCACAAGGGCAATCAGTATTACGAGTGAAGTCGTCGCATACGTGGAGCTTAATACTATTAATCGAAGTGTCGCTGGATTCTCGTAATGATAAGGGCATAAATATTTGTTTTAGCAACGTTCAAGGTTAACAAATTTTGATCAAACCATTTTTTTACTTTTGACATACTTTGAGCTGCTTTTTACGAAAATATCGTCCCACGTTTCCGCTTGGAATAAAATTGCAGTGTCATCAGCAAAAAGATACAAGCTACCGGAAATATTGATTTTATGGAAATATTATTCATGTAAATTAAAAATAATAATGGTCCAAGAGTACTCCACCTGGATTACACCATAGTTGACGGGTTTCAGGTCACTATTAACACCATTTGATAGTTGTAAACTGCTCTCTGTTAGCCAAGTATGTTTGGAACCAGTTAAATGATGTTCCACGTACGCCAATCAAATGAAGTTTCTGAAGTAATTTTTTCCTGTCTACCGTATCAAATGCTTTTGCTAGATCTAGAAATATTAATAAACATCGGTTACCTTTGCTTAATGCCAAATTGATATCTTTCGTTACTGAGAACAGCGCATCGGCCACATTTTTAGATCTCCTGAACCCGAACTGGCGGTCTGTCAGAATATTTAGTCTTTCAATATAATCCGTGAGTTGATTTCTTACGATTTTCTCTAACACTTTAGAGAAGACACTAAGTAAGCTAATTGGACGGAAGTTAGATTTTTCTGTAATAATCATTGCTCTTAAACAGTGGAATCACTTTAGCAACCTTGAAAGCATCGGGAAACTTCCCGGAACGTATGCTACTGTTAATAATGTGTAGCAGAGGTTCACAAAACAGCTGAAAGTTGTCTTTTAAGAAAGGAAGCGGAAATGCAATCGTACCAGGAGCTGAGCCTCCGCGTAGGCTACTGACACAGTTGTATAAGTCTTGTTCCGTGACAGTTCTCATAGTAAAAACAGAGTCCACAGTATAGTCGTTATCGTCTACGACAAGTGGACCGCTCGAGTCGATTAAGCTAGCCAAGTTAAATCCAACTTGTGAGAAATAGTCATTGAATTCGTCGGCCACCTGTTTACTTACATTCATTCATCGTCGGTATGTCTGTTACCTGTATACTGTTCTAGAGGAAATCCGTCATTTTTATTAGTCCTTCCACTCATTTCGTTGACGGCTTGCCAAAAAATTTTAGGGTTATTGCAATTATTGTTAATTTTTGTTCCTAAAGTAGTTCTTTTTTGTAATCTTATAAGTCTGTCCAGTCTGTTCCTGTATGTCATGAAATAAAGTTTCAAATCAGTATTAAATGGTTGTTTTCTCAAAAGCTTACTCAATTTTATCTCTTTTCCTGATTAGACCGTACTAGGCTTTCTGTAATCCAAGGTTTCAATTTACGTAGTCTCGGTTTGGTATTAGTAATATTTTTACACGCGTTGTCCGTACAGTCTTTTTTATAGTGGCTAAAAAAACAGATTAGCGCTAGTATTGAGATCCGCTGTGTCACAATAACATGAGTCCAGTCACACCGTTTATGTTATGTTGCAATTTGTATTTGTCTAAGATGTAGTTAGTGGCAATTGGATAGCTTGGATTAGACGAGGGTAATTTATTTCAATGTTTAACACAATACTGTAATGATCTGTAATATTATTCGCTATTACAGCAGTTTTAATCTGATCATAGTTATTGTGCTTCACAAATATATGGTCTATACAAGTCTTACTGTCCCTACGACTCCTAGTCGGTTCCGTAATACCACACATAAAACCAGTCTCATACATCACGTCAAGTAACGTTCAGTTTTGTTATCTGTTTTAATTAGGTTTGCATTGATGTCACCGATAAGGATGTATGTTTTTGCTTTTATCAGTATTTGAGTAGTATTGGTTTAAAGCGTTACTAAAGATGTCTAGGTCACTGTCATGAGTCCTGTACAAAGCGAGTACGTTACATTGTTTGTTGTTATACATGAAATCCAGGCTGAGTCCATACACGTCGCCCAGCTCCTCCTCTCGCACCGACACACACACACACGCTCACTCGCAAACACTAAACACACCATCATTCCTTGTTTTCCCTATACGTTTTATATAATTGTAGCCCTCGAGTTGCACCCCGACATCGTCCTCACCGAGCCAAGTCTCCCCCAGTATAATGAGGTCCCATCTCATATTCATACCCTCTAAATAAATCGCTAAATTGTCGAAGTTTTTATAAAAACTTCTTATATTCAAGTAGAATATCTTAAGCCCATTTTTCTGACCCAAAACTACTTGTTTCGTAGTTATTCTCTATAGTCTGGCAGTCAATCTTGTATATTTATCCAAAAAGTTGATCATTTTATCCATTCTACTTTATATACAACAAACCGAAAAAAAAAATCAAGCACTTATGACTTATCAATGAGACTCAGACAAAATCAAAACGACAGACAGACAGCCCAAACCCCTCCCGCCGCCCCGCATCGTTATTAAATTTTCAAAAATATTGACACCAGTTCGAAAAATATTATAAAAAAATAGAGGTACTCAAAACAACAGTCGGAAAAGTATATGCCTAATTATTTTTTACAACAACCAGTACTTTTCTATGACTGACTCCGTTCCCATCACAATATTCAATTATATGTAATTGTACAATTATATCTATAGTTACCTCTTAGCAGAACACCTAAGTAATCACCATCTTATCTGTACACAATGTATATAGAATTATTTGGCTTACTTACATTCGCCTGACACAACCAGTGGCCCAGGAGCTTATAAATATAAGAAAACTAAATAATTATTAAAACTGAGGTATTATTATGACACGATATGCATATTAAGCAAAAGACTCGAAAACATTAATAGTAATACTTGGTACACTACAAATAAAAATTAAAACTATATAAAAAAAAAGTAGTTGCTCTTCTCAATAAGTACAAATAAAATAGTAATTTGCGCATTTAAAAATTTAATAACCAATACCAAGGCCATACAGATTAGTAATTTTAAATAACATGGACAACGAAAAAAATATAAAAATGCCTTCTAGTGTTTATATAACAAAACAAATTCATATTTACTAAACAGAAATAGGTATACATTTCTTAATACAGTATATCACATATCAATATTCAATTCAATGACAAGGTAGACATCTAAACCTTTTACGGTATAAGGATATAACTAAATTCTCAAACTATCATTAACAGTGATCCAAACTAAGTACTTCATTTAACTAACATGCAAAGTTTAAAATAAAAATAGTAAACTCTTTCTAATTATAGTTTAACAAAAAAAATGTTCATGCTTCTTTATAATAAAATAGGTAAAAATTAATGTATATTACGTGAAATTTAAGCCACCGTTAAATTTAAACCACAATATGAAGGTTTAAATCTTTTCCAAAATGGTATACATTAGATTTCCTCTAATAAATAAAACAAATATTCAATTTTAATTCATACAGTCATAAACATTTACTAATTGTCTAATTATTCACATTGAATATGCCATCACCAAAACACGCACACGCGCGCGCGCGCACACACCACACACACACACCCACACACACACACGCACTCACACAGACACATTTCTTGACAAAATTAACCATTCATTCAGTCCATCCTGCATTATAAAAGTATTAAAAAATAAGTAGCCTATTAATATATTATAAAATGAATGCATGAGACATGTTACAGTATTGTAATAATGGAGAGACAACTGGTGATACAATAATTATTCATTTTACTGACTACCTATTGATTAGATTGTTTTTGATCGATTTACGTTTACAAGATTATTAGCTATATGAAAAAAATAAACATTTTATTATCAATGTGAAGATTAAAACTAAAATAATCCTATGTGGTATCTATATTTAATCTCGTGTCTAATCAGTAATTTGGGTGTGACCTACAGAGTAAAATTGTTATATATTTAGCTGATAATAACAACAATTAAAAACATGTATGGGATCAGCATTAGCAACAGCACATCTGGAATTAAAAAAAAGCTCACTTACAATTTTGTTTTCACGCTTCATTAGGATGCATAAATGACACCAGGTCGTCAGGACTATTCACTCTCTTGGTACGGCCATCTGCAGTTACTTTAACAAGGACCCTACCTTCTTTAACCCAGGCGTAGGCAAGCTGTTTTTTCCTTGACCATTTTCTTAGCCTGACTTAATAGTGACTTAACGTGGGCAGTCAGATGCTCGTTGACAAATACTGGAGCCGGCTGGAAGCTGGAGCTGAATGCACGGTGCTCAAGGTTCCTTTTGTTTCTAGCTGCTGCCAACCAGTCCGCTTGATCGATCTGCTCACGAAACGGATGACGATGCTCGGTGGACGATCTTTCCTGTTGCTGGGGAAGGCGAATGAGCGATTGATACGTCCTCTCGACGCCAAGGCGTATCGAGTAGCGTTGGCCAGGGAGTGAGAACGGAGTAAAATATTCTCTCGGTCGGTCAGGGGGACACCAACAATTTCGAGGTTATTCAACCTGCTGTACTGCTGAATGTCAAGAACCTGATCTTTAACGCAGTTCAGTTCTCCTGAGAGAGTTCCAACTTTGTTTTTCAGGACCTCACATTCTTCACGCAAGGCTACATTTTCAGCCTTTATTTATAGCCAACGAATTTTCGAAACATTGGCCCAAATCGGAGATTTTCTGTTGAATGGCCATTGAACGTGCCATTAACCTTTGTCATCCATGACACTGAGCTTTGTCTCGAGCTTCTCTGTTAAATTATCTCTCAGTTCATTAATCGCTCATAGAACACAGTTATCTCCTGAGCTGTCCTCCAAATCGCTGTTCAACGACGACGCCACTGCTACATCTCCCGCACCGATACGATGTCCTGCGAGAAAGTTTTTTCACTGAAGTCATTTCACAACACTTTGCGTGAAATACATCACCACAGCGATCACATTTGACAGAGTCTACGGCACCGTCCACATTAACGGCGCGCAGCACAAACCGAACATGTGTCCGACATTGTGTTTAAAACACAAAATATAAAAAACTAATATAAAATTATAAACTGGTCGAAATAACACAATATAAAGTAATGAATATTAGTAATGAATTAACACAATATGTACAAGGTTGTAACGATCGGAACGGACAGGAACAGGCCCGACCGGACTATCTGATAACGAGGTCTGATCGCATCAACGTCAAAACGGACTCTTTGCATTGTTTCGACATTAGAGACTACTAGACCACAAAAAATAAGATCTAGATAAAGAGATGTTCTTATTGTTAGATCATTTGTGCGCCCGATGTGACAAAGGTAACGAGAAATTACCTGAACAAATACATTTGTAAATATACTGAGTAATACCAAACGAGATTTCAAAACGTGATATTTTACTCATAGATGTAAAATCAAAAATAATAGATGGAAAATCGAAAAATGCTGGGGTTGAAATTTTGCTAAGAACATCAGCGAAGCCTGATACGCCAAACGTTGAATAGCGTATTCCTACTTTACAAATCATATAGATATCGATGGTGCAAGAAAAAAGATGGTCGTAGTGACTTGATTGCTCCATTAACTCCCAACCGTCACCTTTACAATATTTACAAAGAGGGGCTGCGGACTGAGACTGCAGACTCTTTACTGGTTTTCATGGTAACAATACAAGACAAATGGTAACATTTATCTTACATTGAGGTCCATTCTGGGCAAAAATTAGGACAGATCAAAGTTGTTGTGCCCTTTCTGAACCGCACTGGACTCATTCCAAGTGGCAAAAAAGATAAGACATTAATTTAAAGCTTCGAAGTATGATGAAAAAATAATTCATATTTGAAGAAAATTACATTATTAACCCTGCTAATATTGGATAATTGATTTCAAGAGTGATTATTAATCGAATTGTCATAGTCGTACTAAATATTTTAACTCATATAGCTTTATATAGATCTAGGGTAAAAATATTTTTTCGTTTACATTAAGTTTATTAATACGGGTCGTGAAAAAAAATTGAACATGACAGAGTGACAAACGAGGCAACGATAAGAGACATGCACGACAGTCATCAACCGACCGGACATTTTTACCTTTTCCGGCCCGGCACTTCCGGCGCTGTGAGTGGTGTAAGGGAAGGGGAGTGTATACGTTGTGTGGTGAAGGCTTTTAGTGTTGACACCAGCGTTTTGAATGTTTGATTACTTTAATGACACCGAGAGAAATGACAAATATAAAAACTTTCCAACCAAGTAATAGAGGTATATCTCAATACGCGTAATAATTCGGTATTCCTCCCTTAGAATGAGGTAATTAATGTATAAAATGATCAATATTTTACTATTGGCTGAGCTGTAGTAAAGTGGCGCTGGAAAATTCGTATTCTGTTTTTTATCTATCCGCCTGCGTAACCGCATGATATTTCGAAAATTAACTGACCTTTTTGAAATGAAATTGTGTATGAAGCTTCATTTCTATATGAGGCACACCGAGTTCAAAGATGGTGCTTGTCACTCCATTGGAATTGGCTGTGCGTTAGCGAATATTTTTAAATTTTTATTATGGCTAACTATAATGGCAACGGAAATAAATAAATATAGCAAATGAAAATGAATAAATAAATTTGTAACCAAACGCCCATAAGGGGTTCAAAGATGGGGCATACTAACATATGCATTCTAACTGTCCAAACACTTAGAGACTTGGTGAGTAGAATTCTATAATTTAAACACTCATATGAATCCAATTAAGTGAACAAAAAAAAGAATTTTTCATGTGGGAAGATATGCCAAGCAAGACTGTATATGTAGACTATAAATTTGGCACGAAATTCATTTCTGCACTAATCAGTTATATGAGTAACTTTCGTGTAAACTTCTTCTTTGTATTGTCTGTTTTTTACGTATATCCATCCATATGACATCTAGAATTATATGAGGTATAGATTTTAATTTTGAAAGCAGCCTCAACATATTCTGTTACAAACCCTGTAAAATATAAGAAATAAAACATTCGTCCGTTATTTTGGTATGTCTATACGGTTTCATTTAACGATTAAAATAAAAATATCTTATATACTTGGAGTGCCTATTGCCGAGAGGACTAAGACATTGGACCTTGGGTCTGAGCTAAAGAAAGCGCAGATTCAAATCTTGTCTGTGACTTTACCACTTTTTATCAATACCTTGATCTAGTACTGTATCGATTCTCCCACTTATTCTGTTTTGTAAGGGAATCGCAACGGCTAGTAGCCACATGATGACAATAATGGCAAAATATGGCTAAAAGAGAATTGGCATCTGTTTTTTTTTTTTTTTTTTTAAGAAAGTGCAAAATTAAAGTCTATATTTCCTTTTATTAGAGACAGACAGAACGCAATAGAACCATACGGCAAAGATGTTTTTTATCTCCCGCCAAATAAAAGATAAATTGTATATGCCTCCTTTCCTTTCCACTATTTTTATGTAAACTCAAATTGAATGATTCTATGAATATCGATTAAAGGAATTTAAATTAACAGAATATAATATTTTTGCTCTTTTGAAGGTTCTTGAAACTTAAAACCCTTACTGACATTAACATTCTACAATGCACACTCATAGTGCTGTTTTTTCCATTATCTTCAACCAGTTTGCTTTAAGTATCTAAATCAAATTCGGATCTATTATTATTTATCTTTCAAGTTTAACTATCAATGCACTAACTTTTGTTATATTAATGACGGTTTCATATACTGTACACTACATAAATTTAAACTAATACTATTAATTTTTAATAATATACTTTGAGCCCTATGCTCTAGATTTTAGTTATTTTAGGCATGAATTTCGCAACTGCAAAAATTGCATATATGCATTAAACAAATATTTTGGTCAAAAATGATCATACTAATATAAAAATGTTACTTATAATAACAAAGCCAACCTGAGACAAAGCACTGTGCCGGCACGCAAATATCTCATCATTGCTATCCCTCACAGTTCTTCTGACCTCATTACACCAGAATATTAGCTACTATTAACAAAGTGTCACTTGTATCAATAACATCAATCTGAGACAAAGCACTGTGCCGGCACGCAAAGATCTCATCATCGCTATCCCTCAAAGTCCTTCTGACCTCATTACACCAGAATATTAACTACTATTAACACAGTGTCACTTGTATCAATAACAACAATCTGAGACAAAGCACTGTGCCAGCACGCAAAGATCTCATCATCGCTATCCCTCAAAGTCCTTCTGACCTCATTACACCAGAATATTAGCTACTATTAACACAGTGTCACTTGTATCAATAACAACAATCTGAGACAAAGCACTGTGCCGGCACGCAAATATCTCATCATCGCTATCCCTCACAGTCCTTCTGACCTCATTACACCAGAATATTAACTACTATTAACACAGTGTCACTTGTATCAATAACATCAATCTGAGAAAAAGCACTGTGCCGGCACGCAAATATCTCATCATCGCTATCCCTCACAGTCCTTCTGACCTCATTACACCAGAATATTAGCTACTATTAACAAAGTGTCACTTGTATCAATAACATCAATCTGAGACAAAGCACTGTGCCGGCACGCAAAGATCTCATTATCACTATTCCTCCCATCGCCATAACTCCATTACATTACAATAGGAGCTACTATTTTCACAGTGTCACTTGTAGCAATAAAATCGACCTTAGATTAAAAAATTGTGATGGCACGCAATGATCTTATCATCTTGTCATGATCTCTCATGTATCTCTTAGTAATCATGACCTTTTTATAATAAAATAGTAGCACATTGTCACTTATAGTATTACAATAAGTCTGACAGAAAGTACGGCAAGCAAAGATCCCATTATCGCCATCCCTTCCATTCAGCATGGCCTTATTATACGACTACAAGTGAAGCTAATATTAGCACAGTGACACTTGTAGTAATCAAATTATTAATCTCATCAACTATCCCTTCCAGTCTTCATTACCTTATTGTACTCAAATAGGAGTTACAATTATCTTTTACATCTGTAATTTAAACATACAGAAGAAAGCCTGATAGGTTGGTTTATTTGTGATTTTAGAAAAAATAAAGTGAATTCTTGGTATGTGTTTCCTTATCAACTATATAATAAGTTAAATTTTCAAGATACGTTAAATCTATAGATACAAAAAAATCTATGCATATAATATTAATTTTAAAACTGCATGAAATAATTGGGTGAACCATACCTATAGAAGACGTACAGAAAAAGCGTGTTTTCGAATGCATATGATATTTCCAAAATGTCTAGTTACAAGCAGTTTTTGGTATTGATAACTGATTTTGAGTTATCATTTGCATATAATTCCATTTCGGATGGCGGCCACAGAAAATTTTAAAAATAAAAACTTCATTATATATAGACCTAGAGAATTTTTTTTCCAAATTTGGTTGGTATTCTCTATTTATAAAAATTATAAAAAAGTTATTTCAGTTCTCACAAAATATACCTACTTCTTCCAAATGAGGCAGAAAGACTGAAACATGTTCACTATTCCTTAAAAATACTTGAATTTAAACACAACAACAAATAAATGTAAATTCCTTTGTAATAAAAATACAATTGTTCAAAGAATGTGTAACTGACCCACATTAATTAGAAATTAGGTAATTAGGTTTTACCTCGATTCACAAAATCTACCTACTTTTTTAAAGGCAGTAGAAGGGCTATTTATTACAGTAAGAGAAATGTTGGCTTATGAACCCTCTATAGAGAAATAGCTTTGAAGTTTACCTCATAAGAACAATGTTACATTTGAATAATTTTACACCCTTAGTTTATGTTTTAGAGAGTGTATGAGAGATTTCATAAGTAAGATGTATATATTTGAGCATTTAACCGCTGAAATACATAGTCTGAAGGGCCCCATACACCTGCGAGTATGGCTCGCGAGCCTGATTATTCACCATACACCTACGTATCTTGCTCGCCCAGTTGCAAACATGAGTTTTTCGAAGAAGGTTGCAGCTGCGACCATAGTGTTAGATGAGCTAGGTGTATTTAAGAAGAAACGGAAGAAAAGGGTAATGTGGTCAAAGAATTGGTTACTAAATAGAAAGAGAATTAGTCACATGAATTTATTGAATTTTGTTAGGAATGATAGTCGCCAAGACTATCAGAACTATTTAAGGATGTCAGCTGAAAGTTTTAACGTGTTATTGGACAAGGTTAAACCGCTTATAACGAAAAAGACACTATACTGCGAAACGCTATATCACCAGAGGAACGCCTCACTGCTACTCTCCGTTTTCTGGCTACCGGACGGTCTACATAATAATAATGCTATCGGCAAATTTCGATACTCTTCAATAAATGTTGTTAAAGAATCAGGGCTCATAAATAACTTGGAGTCAGCCATGTTAACTCAAAACAAACAAAACACCTTACCCTTGGCGGAACGAGTGGTGCGTAACGTTTGGCCTACAGCAGTGAAAACGGAATGAACAGATTTTTCGGTGGTGGGGGCACGAGTCCGATCCGTAATGCGCCATACACTGGCGAACTGATACTCGAGCCGAGCCGAGCCGCACGGCAAGCAGTGGCGGATCCGGCTCGGCTCGCCTGAATTTGACTCGGCTCGGCTCGCCTGAATTTGACTCGGCTCGGCTCTTTATTGTTCATACACTGACGGATTTGGTCCATTTCTAGGCGAGTCGAGCCAGGCTCGCGAGCCAGACTCGCAGGTGTATGGGCCCTTTACATTTCTTTTGTAAACAACCAGTAAAAATATCGAAAAAAATAAAAAGCGTTTGGATGCATTTTTCGACATTTATTAATAAGACTATAAAAGTGTTTGAGGATTTTACATTGCCCATAAAGATGGCCAACATGACAGCCAGGACTTAATAAAACACATAATGCATCATTGGCAGGAATTAATTTACGTTTTAGATTTTGTATAACCAGCCAAGTGGAGAGAAGTCGGATAATAGACACGGTGTATTTTGGCTGTACGTTTGCATGTTGTGAGAGATATATACGGTACCGTTAGAAGTATTACTTTTCGCTTACTTGAGGAAAGAATTGTTGTATACATTTCTTACATAAAAAATTCCTTAACACAGTATGGCACAATCTACTAGTTTTATCACTAAAAGTCGAACCAAACTCAAGATTACCTATCACCCTCCACCCATCCCCCCAGAACAGTACTCAAAGCGCCGGAAGTGCCTGGCCGGAAGAGGAAGGTGTCCGGCCAGTGACGACTGCCGTGCATGTCTCTTATCGTTGCATCGTTTGTCATTCCGGCGTGTCCAATATTACTGGTCACGATCCAGTGTACAAAAGAACCTGGTGTAGAAAACTTTTTCAGGAATGTGAATATTTAGGAGTTAAAATCTTATGAATGATGACACAATTCAGATCAATGATCTTCTATAAGCAATTATATGATATTCCTTGTTTATAGTTATAGGTTATAGTTATATTATTGACGATGGAATGTTTGATAGGATAATATGATTTCGGACATTTCCAATCGTTATTTGTAGTAAAATGTATAAAAGAACGTTATAAGGATATATTCAAACATGTAAACGTACCTCTTTGTATGGTGGGAAGATAGTTAAAACATAAAAAGACACAGAATTTATGTAGAACAGAATGTAAAACCTTATAACAATATAAATATTTCATCACTAGAAAGTTCATAATTAGATACGTTTTCCACGGTAGCATGATTATTTTCAACATTGGGTCGCATGAACTACCCGAGTTGTACAACGGACACTATCAGCCTGATGGAGTTCTATAAGAACATGATGAGCACAAGCTTTATTTACTGATATATTACCTGATGAATTTAATGTGGTTTGAGGCAATTCTAAAATAAGTTGGCGCCTGATATCAAAGCCAATGTTCGAGTCCTTGGTCTTTTGTCACAACCCTCTAAGCTTTTTATTGTAGTTTGATAATTTCTTGTTCATTAAACTATCAGTGTTTATCAAGAGATGGTTTATTACTAAGACAGGGTTTTATGATTGATTTTAGTAGTTATTTCTCGGTGAATGCTTCTAATTTCTTCACCATCTTCTTTGCAAAGAGTCTTAAAAGGTTGCAACACAAAATGTGCGAGCTGAAATTTTACAGTTTTTAAAGCAACTAAGTTCACTTAACAGTGAAGCGCAGATGGCAATCCAGAATATAATTTTACTTCAAATCCTTTCGGACATACTCCAAACATCAACACCCATAGTTTAATCACTGAAATAATATTAATTTGAAATATTTATATATATATATATATATATTTTCTTATCAATTAGTTATATGTAATTACTGCGTTGTAATTTCATAACAGTCCTAATTATGACATTAAAAGTAAAAAAAAAGTAAAGAATGTCTTATTTTACCAGGCGAAGTTAGGGCTAAGAAGCCCTCTCTAACACTTAACCTGGGGACCAACGGCTTAAAGGTGACTTCCGAACCACCACCAATGGCCGGGCAGGCGGGCTGCTTGCAAGGACAGGATTGCTCAGCTGTCACCCATCCAAGCAGCAGCCACGCTCGACGTTGCTTGATCTGGTTATTTTGCGATAACCGCCGTACCCGCTACTCTATGCCATTGGCAAATGGTAAACAAATACTCAAATATAACTGAATTATTATTTTTAGATACTTGAAAATTTCATGCTTTAAAAATCGGAATTCCTCATGCCCTTGTCTTACACAACTAAGCCCTAGTAATGCTTTGTAATAACCAAGTAAAGTAATTAAAACATCCTGAAATTGTAAGAATACATTTTATATTTCTTAATTTCAAAAATGCTCTATTTAATACTTATCTTATCTTAATATTTTATCTTAACCCCAGTTCACATAACTTAAATATATAATTCAAGAATTAATAAGTGGAAGTTATATGATAGATATTATACAATAACAGCATTGCGAGAAGACAAAACTCATAAAAATAATCCAGTAACGATATCGATACACTGGGATGGAGCACTGTAAGGGATGACCTGGCTGAGAGACAAATGGAAAAAACGACGAATTGACCACCACAATTATTTATTTAATATGTCCGGTCAACGTCATATCTTCATGCGTTAGTTTATTCCATTTGTCGGCTTTTCTTCTCTGGATAATCTCACATATTTTCAATACAAATAACAATAATTACTTACTACTGTAAGGTTTAAAATTGTAAACAGAAAGTTTTGAATATTTTCTATATATTTTACACTAATACAATGAATATTTTTATCAGATGTCACAAAATTGTTGTAAGTTCACGTAATTAAAATAAAAATAATTGTTATTTTTCAGAATTTGTTCATTGTTTGTCACCATATTTATTCCTATAGCACAGTAAAACAGATTGTATTAGCAGGAAAGGTAGTGTAGAAGTTTCATTTTATATTTTTATAAAAACAATTATTTTAATTGCAAGTGATCTTCATTTAACGAGATAGATGGTTTTATTTGAGTATTAAAATTACATTAATGTTTCATGTAATTGCTGTATTTATATTTTGGGATAGTATTTAAAATAGACTATATTGCTTTTGGCACAACAATTATTGATCAAAATTAAATGCTTTTTATGAGTTCTAAATGAAAATTTGCATGCAGCAAAACGAAAAACTCCTATGAATATGGAATTATTAAATCGAAAATACGTCAAAAGGCATGTAAGTTATATTTTAACGTAATTCTGGTTTATAGGTATTACCGGTAAGTGAATAAAATAGAAAGAACTATCTACAGTATTAGATCTTTTGAATGATAACTTGAACAGTTTCAGAAACTTGTGGCAAGTTATTGGAGCTGCCTTGAATTCAAGTAGACTTCTGATACGTAACTTGTTACACGAGTTAAGAGTTTGGAACATGTTACGTCTCGAGAAACACGTCAGACATCGTTAGGAGTTATACGCGGAATTATGAATCTTAAATGAATCTATCAGGTTACTGATAAAGAATTTCCACAACTAGTCCATAAAGATAAAGTGTACTCGTATTAGCAGAGTTGTCGGTACGACGGATTGTAGATTACAATATACAAATTTTGTACTTTGTTTAAATTTTGTATTTGACGATGCAGGAATATTTTTCAGATTACTTGCCATTACTCAGTGATACAGTAAAATCAGTAGCACTACGTTTTGAAATCAGTTATCTGATCTTATCTTCAGGTAAACGACTAAACTAATAAATGACTACAAAAAGGACCAAGTAAACGAAAAATACCAGAACGTTGTGACGCGCATAAGTCACAAAACTCAACAGCCATGTTTTGTGTCTATTCCATGCATATTAACTCCAAAACATGCATAATAGAAACTAAACTCTAATTATTAAAAACTGAAGCATTGAATAATGGTCGCAATAGATCTGCGCTCACCTCCTAAATAAATCGGACTAACCAGAGGCCAATAAAAATGGCAATCATCATGGCAGAAACAAGATGGCGGCACAAAGTAAGGGGCGAGAGTGGGCATTTTTATATTATTTTGTTCATGCTAGATGAACGTCTTAAAACCATGCTGTGACTCCACATTGGTTTATCACAAATCTCTAATCTGTTAGATAATTTAGGCTTTTTTGTTAGTTCATTTTTTAGGCAACCAACGCGGTTGGATTTCAACTGATGATTTAATAATCGATTGGTTTGTCAAATTAATCTATAAAGCCTCAATTTACTTTTGAAAAAAGAGGTTGCCGATGTAATATTTTAGCTTTATCCCAATTCATTCAATCATCTTCGAATGATGTGTAGTTTTCAACTTTTCAGCTTACTCTTTTCTCGTGTCGTTCTTTTAACCTTACGTTTAATAGTCTTTTTGTCTCGTCTATACATTCAAAATTGCAACTAAATTTTATATTATAAATAAAGATTTTAAGAATTTTGTATGCTATTATTGTTTTGTTTTTACGGAGACTTTTTTTTAATGTAACGTGTGTTTTAAGCGTGGTTATAATATTGTATTTTTATCTGTTTCTCCAATAATCCCAGACAACAAAGGATTGACATAAAAGACAGTTGAACACTATTCTAGATGACAGACTCAGGAATGATTCTTTCCGTTCCTATTCAATTGTTTATTACTTATTGAGGGTATATATATATATATATATATATATATATATATATTACGTTTAAGATCCGATTCAACATTGTTAAAGTCCTCTTTTCATCCATTTTTATCTGAGCACAAACTCTTTGCTCTATCAAAAAGCAAGTATACCACTCTTTCTTTGACAGTTTTATGATGGTTTGACTGATAGTTTAAATTTTTCGGGTGTGTATTTTCTTTCGAAGTCCGTAGGACATCCCTACCCAACCACACGCAACCAAAAAAAGGAAGCTTGTTTTGGACTTCCACTTCCATTTTTGGGCAGATTTAGTGACAAATACTATTAACATGTTTCAAATAATAGTTAAATTTAGTGTCTCAATGAAGAAAAACAACAGAGTGTCGTCCACATACCTCCACCAAATCTTCGAATTGAACTGAGCTAAAGTAAGAATTTTTTTTAAATACCTCCTTGAACGTAATGTAGGTAAAATTAGTTGAATATATTACATACAGCTTAAAGAAATTGAAATAAATCAATGACAAGGATTAGTAGGTTTTATTACATAACGTCTACTAGAAGGTGGAAGTTTGAGGGAGTTTAAGACTATTCACATTCAATAGTATACACATGGTATACATACAATGATGGTTTAATTATAAAATAAAATTTACTTAAATAATTGAAAGTAGTGTTACTACTAAATATGATTAATTCACAAACTTCTGGATTTAATTTTTAAATGCAAACATTGTAATGAAGTAATTTCGAGTTGTAGGCGAAACTAAAAGACACAACTGAATTGCCTGAGTATAGAGAATATTTACCTTGCAGGGACTTAAGGTTGTCCACAAAGGAAATGAAGGAAAGATGTGAGTGTTTTTGCATGGATTCCTGAATTGCTATACCCCAAGTTCCGAGTTGCTTGTAACATTCCTGTTCTTCTATACCGTAAAAAAAACATTGAGTAGCTGAAAAAAAAGCGTGTTAAAGTATACATTCTACAATGCAAATGATACTGAAAGCAATGTGAGGAAATGGTTGCGACAATGATATAAAAGATTTTACTCACAAGACTAAAAAACAAGGAAAGATATGTTTCTCACAAAATCGAAATATAGGTTGAACTTTTAAATAACCCCCATTGCTATTTGCAGTACTTAAATAACAAGTTAGATGCGTTTAATTCATTAATTACAAAAATAGTAACTAACTCACATTTTACTATATCAACACTGTAGATTACATAAATTTACATTGGAAACGTGAAAGGCCTGCCCTAGTATTGTTAATGGATTAATGATTAACTGTACAAAAAATATACATATTTTTACTTTAAAATATATAACTTTTGATTATATCTAAATATGCTATTTCCGATGTTAATCTTACTCTGAACATATTTTACATACGATGATATTGTGGTTTTAGAAAGTATACTGATATCTATAAAACGTAGATAAGGTATAAATTAATAATTAATCATCGAAGTTGCCTTTAAAATTATTTGATATTTAAAAAGATCGTTTGTTTTAAATACCAAAATATCTCTAGGGAGGAAAAACTTTATAAAAAACCAGTATTGTGATTTCCTGGTATTCAAGCAATGCAACGACTAATAAATGAAATATTAAAACAAGTATTAAAATAGTGAATTTATATTCTATTGTAAAACAACCTTTGGTTCTGTTTGCCATTGTAATAAGCAATACTTTCAATACTTATATGCAGAGAAAATCTAATTTCTCATAGTCTATCTCTATTGTTGCTCCTTTTTAGCGATATCACAATTAGTTAGTATTCAGAAAGTTGCTAAAAAGACAAGTTAAAACTGTACCTTCAATACATTTTTCATTTTATTTCTGTTTAAAAGATTTTTATTCCCATGGTTGAATCGAATGAAAGGGATACAACAATATTTTGCTTAATGACTTTGGCCAATCGTGCCGCAGGGATATTTTGTTCTTACCCTTTCATAGTTGAATATTCACTTCTTCTCTCCCCCACCTACCCACATCAGTTTAGTTCATTTGCATATGTAAAAGTACTGCTGGAGGTACAACTGTTACTGTCACGTTCGGACAGTGCACTGCGATCAGTTTGTGTACTGTTCTCCATTTATTATTATACAAATCATGTAAAGATATCATACTAAATCTTTTTGAAAGCTTTAGGTAATTTAGTTGGTTTTTAAATGAATTCAATGCTAATTATTTAAATAATAACATTTATAATTAAACATTCAAAACATAATTTTCCCGCAATTTTAAGATATGCATCTGCTTTCAGTAACCATTGCAACTATTTAAATGAAATTTTATCAGCTAATTGTAATAACCTTATTTAAATTTTAACCCAGCACTTTAAAACATTTAAACTATATGATTTTCGTTTCAATTCTAAGAACATTTACAATATTCTCAGTTGAAATCTATAAACGATGTTGAAAAAAAGTAAATGTCCGTAATGAAACGTAAAGACAAGTACTGTGGTAAAGTGGTAAGGACACTATCTACGTAGTTATTTAATAAAAATTTTAACATTCAGTCCTATAATATATATTGATGAGTATTGTTTAATAACCCGAGTAGTATTACTAATACGTCCTAAACGAAACTGAAAGTCCTTCTGAATTGTTCTTCAATTTTTAATATTCGCAGTGATACCCACTAGTTGAGCATAAGTTTTTCATAATGTCGCACTTTGCAATAATACCTTCTTTAAACTTTAAAACAAAATTAAACTCAAAAGGTTTACGTAATAATTAGGGATACAATTTTTTGGAGTCGGCTTCAACATTACTGATTCTGTTGGTTGGTTTGTATTATTATGAAAGAATTTACTTAGCGTTTTTTTTTAATGCTTAAAAGGGTTTGATATGCACCATGACATAATTAAAAAAAATGAAGTGCTTCCTGTCGTTAATTGGGTTTCTGCAACTGGAACCATGATTATTTATGGAGTAATCCGTGTTTTGATTTGTAACAACACATAACCCTGTCCACTGCTTCTAGCTGTCACATTAAGGCAAGATCTTCGTATTAAAAAAAAAAAAAAAAAAAAAAAAAAAAAAAAAAAAAAAAAATTATCTGTATTGGTTAATTTAACCTTAGGCTTTAATCGCTCTCCTTACAACTGTTTTAGTTTGTTTCAAATCTATCTTTCTTTCTATCTGAAAATTCTGCACGTGGGCTATGCAATCAGCAAAGGTTTCAGTGCTCATTGAGATTTTAATTCACCTTTTTGATTTCCTAATTTTTTATTCAATCCTTCACCTACTACTCCCAAATGCCGCTACTTACAAAATGGAGGCTATTAAACTGGAAACGCTTAGATCAGTGAAAAATATTTTCTCACAATAAACATGAAAACTGAGAAAAGAGGTTTCCACAATTAAAAATTAACCCCAATCCACTGCAACCGTCCAAATAATTTTTTATTCCTATCTGAAAGGAAAAAACCTGATAAGTGTTTCAAGAATGTAAAGCTTTCAGATTTGCACCAGTAATGTCTTGACAATAGATTTATTTATCATTTTTAAACAATGTAAGTAAATCGAATTCTTTGGCTTCCTTATTAAATAATATCCTGTTCTCTGAGCTGTTTTCGTCCTTTCGATTATAATAGAAAACAAATACTAAATATTATCACATTAAATCAATGTTTCCATAGAGACAATTAATTTTAAATCAATATTTATTTAGATTGAAAAAGCAGTAAGTATAATCAAAAAGAGAGATTAATTAAGGTGATAAGCTTTGTCACGTTGTAAAGTTCGCTGCGTGTTTGTCTACCCGATCTAATGTGCTCATCATAATATACTTCTTACTTGATGGATGAGTCTGTAGCATGACTAGCTGCTGTAAGTTATAATTTAGCTCTGTTTTGTTCCCAACATTAGTAATGATACTCCAACAGTTTACAACCTCCCGAAATAATATGATGATTCATTGTCTCATAAGGTGCATAATTGAGCGCACTACGGTGTTTTAGACACGATCTCTAAGTGCGGTCACCACTCAGATGCTGAAACGTTGTAAAAATCACTTTGAACTTCTTCATCACCGAAATCTTTTTGAAATCAATCACTCCAGATTTTTGAAATCAAGTTTGTAACTGGTTAAAATTCCAGTTGCTGCACTAATAGAAAGGTGAACTGAGTTACACTCAACAATCACAAATTCCACAAATATATCAAATGTTGCCTGAATAATACGTAGTAATCCTTATTCATAGATGTAAAGAACACGACTATTGACGTGATTTATTGATATTTACGTCATACTAAATGCGTAATTTCCTTTCAAAAGAGTTTTTTCTAATATTAATATAATAATGTAAAATGTATAATTTATTATGAAGACGGTATTGTAGTAAAGTTTCGAGACAAATTGTGACAAATTATTTGAAGATCGTTATTCACATACCAATTACCCAATTAATTTAATAGTAAAATATGTATCCTTAAGAATAGTAATATAATAAATCGTGAAACTTAATGTTTGAACAATGCATGAGCAAACTTGGGCTTACGTCGGGATACAGTTCCCTATCATATTCTTTAGCGTTTACAAGACTGATGGTGAGTTGTGTGCGCCATTCATGTTTAGTAGCTGAGCTGATACTACTGAGAGCGTCCAATTACATTAAACCTCTAGCAACGAGTTCTCGGAACTGAGAATCAATCCAATTACTAGTTCCGATGAAGATCAATGAGTAGATGTCAATATTGTATTGTTCAACATATGTCCGACATTAATTGTGTTTGCAAATAACAATCGTGTCACGTTTTTCAACCTCCAATACTGCAAACAACAAAATTCTTAAAATCTTCATTAACGTGAATATGTCACGATTTAATTTGATGTTTAGTTATAACTGAATACATTTAAACAGTATTAATATTAAAATAGATAACTTTGAATAATTTTGTGCCAGGGTTGAAATTGGAAGGTGTCCGATTGGTTGATGACAGTCGTGCATGTTCTTTGTCACGTCTTCATATACAATTAAATTTGTCACAGTAATTCTCTTTCAATTGACTAAATAAAACCATTTACTTTTATGCTTAAAAAATTAAACAATATAAATAACTACAACGTTCTTGGATTCACGTTTTATTGCTATTTGTTTAAGTTAAGAAATCTTTTTTTTTTTTACTCGTACATTTAATACCACCTAGTATGCCTTCCTTATCATTTCAGTTTATAATTTAATTGAACATTAACTTTAATGAAACAAGTTTAAAATTTTGTAACCCTGTAGGCCCTATAACACTTGGTGTTATAATACTGAGGATTGTTTTTGTGTTTATTATTTTATATTTTGTTTTAATAGCAATTTTCATACAACATTTAGCATAACATCCATAATATTTAATGTGATAAAAATTTAATAATGATCATTTTCAATTTAATGATAAGACTTCGAGATCCCGTTCAATAACATTTCAGTATTTAAAATAAGTAGTATTTTCTACAGATATTGATACCAAAAGGATAGAGCGATATTATCATTTACTCTAAGACAGCCTACAACTTACAATTTTGTCAAATATGTAATCTGACGTTTTTTAATATTATTTCACCATTTAACGCATGTATCTAGTTCTGATCATTATTTTTATAGCACTACTGAATGCAAGAGTTATCCATTAACAGAGAACACTGCAGTTTATGTCGTCATATTCGAAAACTACCCTTCCCTAAAAGGCGATCTACTTCCTCGCTGTGGGGAAACTGCCCACCTGTGTTCTGTACTTACAGGACAAGCCTTTTAGCCGGGCAAACTTAACTCTCACGCCCCTAAAGCTTAGTGCCTTTAACCATCTCCTCGAGTTCACTGTAAAGTGTAATGTAATGTAATGGTAATGGTTGTATACTAATACTAACATATCATACATTGAATCTTTGTATTTAAATACGGTTTGTTCGAAGACAATAAACACGATACATCTTAAAATTGACTTAATATAAAATGTTTCTCAATAAGAAGTAAAACTTTACTAAGATTTACTTTTTATTTAATCACAAAAGCCAATTGCATCCATGCCAAAGTACTCAATAGCATCCTGGATTGTTTAATATTTCAATCACATTATTTTTGTAATGTTATAGTTTAATTTTATGCAATAAATTCCAGCATGACATTCTCTCTATGTGTTAAATGAGCAAAATATTTGTTTTTATTAGTAATCAAAAATTAATTTGCTATACAAATAATCACTTTTTTGGACGAAAGATGATTAGTTGCATCTACCTGCTAATGTGATACTTGCAGTGTATTCATTATAAATGATTTGAAAATGAATGTTAACAGATTAGCGGGGTATTTTGTAGAGTAATGTCACTTATTATTTTTATACGAGATGCACGTGTTATTACGCAGGTAAACAACTTCAATGTGACAATATTTACTACAAAGATTAAAACGTACGAAATAAAAGAATAAATTGAATTTTATGTAGAGAACGATATCATAAACCATATTTTTCATGGATTATCAGTTAATTGAAAATCAACTTAATAAAATGCAATAAATGTCATACTAAATCGTTTGATTCCTGAAGCACTAAAAGATAATTAAAATCATAGCTAATTTTCTAAGCATGCTGTCATGTACAGTTTCACAGAATATATTGTAAATAATAAAACATTGAAATTAATATTTATGTAAAAATATTATCTTTGTAACATGAATTGTTTGCTGCTGAATTTGTTTTTATTTATTATATTATTGAAGATGAATGTAGATTTTAAAAGACATCTAATACAAATTGTGCTATAAAAATAAAATAAAATCAAGGTATAAGTTGTTATTGAAGATTATCGGATATCCTGAAGTTGTAATAATAGATCACACAACGGATCTGATATCACATTGTGTAATCTGTGGTTGCCCAAGGCGAGGAAACTAATCCCCCAACGTCACATTTCTCCACCAGTAATAACAGAAGTTAACGTGAAGAAGTTGTCTCGTATTTCCTTAGAGATATTGGAGGAGATGACAGATCGGGTATTACCTCGGGCTGACCTTATTTCGGTAATTGATTAGGTTTGATATCGCAATCTGTAAAGCTTCCATTGTTCACAAAAGTTCCTAATTGAAAATAAATCTATCATTTCTTGTACGTTGGTGTAAAAATGATGTTGTAAAGTTGGTGGCTTGTGCGGTTGTAGTGTTATTAGAGACTGGAGTGAATTTAGCACGTAAGGTTATATTATGAACCACTATGTATATATATATTTTTGTATCCAACTAAGCGAAAAACTTCCCATTACTCTCAAATAAGATCGATCGTGTAAACATGATGTATAATATGAAAAGCTCCCGAAAATAAATTTACCCGAGAATAAATAAAATTAAAATTTTTATTAGATTATAGGATATGCTCATTGAAAGGAAATAAGTGGCTACTGTGCGAAAGATTTTATTTAAAATAGCATCTTACTAAAAGCCATGTAATAATCTAGAAAAATGATATGTATATTTTAGGTATTCAGTTTTAATGAAATATTTGTATTTGCATTTTAAGAGCATAAGACAAGTGTGTATTAAATTTTATTTTCTTTAGTAAATCAAGAAGTTGAAAAACAAAATGTAGGTATTATATGGGTTTAACTCCATTTCAAAATCCTATAGATGTTGCATCTTTCAGTATATAATTCTAATTAAGTCATGAGGTATACTTGTTCCACATTTAAGCTTTATGGGATATCGGGCAGTTCGAGAATTAGTGATGGAGCGAAATGAGGGGTTTTTTCCTTCGTATATAGAGACTAGCAGTTACCCACGGCTCCGTACGCGATATCTTATTGAGTAACAGATAAGTCATACGCGTTTTCTTATTAAATGTAATAATAAGAAAATGTTGATAAAATAATAAATATCCACTCATGTTGATCATTGGAAGATATTCAAAACTCCATATCCACTCCAAAATAATTGGAATTACAGTTTAAGAGCAATTTATTGGGGCCGTGAGGTTGGAGAGTGAAACAGGATTTATGAGTACCAATGAAATACACAAATGTCTCTGCAAAATTCGAGAAATATTTGCAGTCATAGCTTCAACAATTTATTCAACGCTATTTTAGGCCTTAGTGGTAAAATACAGTTTTGGTAATCTTTTAATCTTAGTAATAGGTCCGTAGTGATCTCATCGAGTTCACATAAAATGCAATATGATGGTGTCGTATGATACTTTAAATAATGTCTACCAATATATATATATATATATATATATATATATATATATATATATATATATATATATATATATATATATATATATATATATATAATAGCAATAAATTGAAATTGTAACAATCGTAATTAAAGACAAACCCGTCGTTTCATTTTGCGTATTACATCTTCATTTGCCTTACATATTTAAATAAAACAAGTATAGCATTATTCATACGCCGAGAGTTATGAAGACGCTTTTAAACACATGGTTTTAAGTAAATAACCTGTTTATTTGTGTTAGGCTATAGTTAATATTTTACTTTTTTAAATAATAATATTTACAAAAACGTACTCAAACTTAATAAAGTCTCAACCAAATGAGACGTAATATTTTTAAAAGACCGGTGAGCATATAGAGTTAAGGTATCTCTCTAACTTTAGGGCTTCAAACTATTGGCCATTAGGCATTAGAGAGTAGTTACGAATATTAGAGTATTTTCCGAAGAACAAAACTCGTCTTAGAATGCCATTTTAATAGATGCTATCTGTGACAGTACTATTCAACTGGGTGAATTTATGCAGAGAATGCAACATCTAGCAGTTCGTATGTAGGGAATTCGCTCCAATCACGAAAACGCTTTAAATTTATAATTAGTACTGAAATAAAGTTAAATAAGTCATATGTTCTCACCAGAAAGGTATTTTTTTGTAATTATAGGTATTTTTAGCTCATATTATATTTGCTTTGTCTTATTAGTTTACCTGATAAAAACTGAGCATCCATCACTAATGGAAAGGACAGTCAAATCAGTTCACAAAAGAATATTGGGTCTTGGTAGACTAAACATTACAGTCTACACTTGTTTGTCCTCTACAAAATGTGAGATGATAATGCTACATTTAAAAACAATAACGCATTCTTTTCACTAAACCAAATACTTAATTTTAGGTTATATTTTTTTGATTTTCTAAAAAAAATTCCTATATTTATTAATTTATCCAGGTTGTAAAAACATAACTTTTTAATTAATGCATGTAAATCATGTGAATAAATAAACATAAAAACAAAAATATAACGAACACGAAAACGACACGTAGACCAAAATATGAAGGTTACAAACAAGAATTTCGATAAATCCTAGACAACAAAATTATCTGCTAATAAACTGTATTAATATAATACTTCAACACAAATTTGAACATGTTGAAAGAAATTAAATTTAATGCACTTAATTTAGCACACAGTAGCTATTATTATTTAATATAAACCCCATACAAAAGCTGGTTTGGCGGAGAGTATAATTGTCCGCAATTGTAATTGCTTCCTCCAAAACACAGTTAATATTACGTGGCGGTAAACAACTTGATGTATTCGACCGGAAGCCCAAGCAATATCGGGGCTTAGAAACAATCATTAGTTTTATTCATCCACAGCTTAAATATGTAAATGCTATGATAGGTCCTTGCCTTCTCCTATAATTTTACTAATATTAATAAAAATTTAATTTAATCATAAGAATATAAAAAAGATTGCTTAATCTGATTTCTCTTGAAGTATTTTACAAATGGATTTGTATTTCATATGTTTTATTGCTATTATTCAATAAAATATATTGCAAATATAAAAAATTCACTAGATTTCCGAATAAATAACATCACCACAGAATTTGCAAGCAACCACCTGGCACGACTACACCATGTCCATTAGGAACAATTATTACCTACATAGCATTAAGTTCTCGATGTTTTTGGTGTTTGTAACCGTTCACATTATGGGGCAAGGCAATGTTTAAAACATTAACCATTAAATAACGTGTTTTTCCAAAATCTTGCACGTACAGCTAATCTAAATATACTTAATAAACACTTCATGATTTCATGAAGTTTAACGTCATCCATAATTTTGAACCACTAATATTCATAACAAGATAAAAAATATTAATTTATTTTATACAATTATATGCAGCTAATTTTACAAGATTTTGTACCAAATCTAGACACTGTGTCAAAGCGGCGACGGAAAACATTAACTACATGCATTTAGATAGACAGGTAATAGAGTTTTCTCAGATACGTGTTCCATTGAATAATTGAACCGATTTCAAAATATTGGTTGCCCGTTACGAACATCCTGTATAAACGGTTTTAGGCCATATAAGATAAAACCATACTAAAAATAAATTTTAATTTAGATTTGCCTTAGTATATTCACCTGTAGGCGGAAGAATTCTATTCTTATCGCCCGCTTATATGTAGTAAAAATAATAAACACAGTTATTTAAATAAATAAAAAGGGCTTGTATTTAAATCGTCTCTCACTGTAATTCTTTCCAAGATTAATATAAAGACTTAAAAAAATACTGTAGTAATTTCAACGTCCATCTTACTAGTAATTTTTTGTTATTAGTTTATCACTCGTAACTGTCTCAGTGAGGAGGGTTTACTTTCACGTTACAGTTCACAGAAAAAAAAAACTATTCCCACTTGTGTTTTCATCAATTTTGTTGTGGCATGAGGGAATCCTGATTTCAACCCCTACTGTTTAAAGTGTGTGCTTTTTACCCTGTCACACTGGAGTGCTAACAAATTACTACAAATGTCAAATATTGACTGTGTAGTTCAAGACTATCCGAGACCGCTCCGTGAATCAAGATATTGCTGCACTATGCCACATGAGGGGTAGACGTCATTAAGTCATTAGAAGTCACACAGTATTCCCTGTATTCACTCACTACAAATCAAATTTCGTAGGTAACAAATCTATCATTTAACCCTCCCCAATTCAACATTTGTTTACTGACCTAACAAACTATATACTTTTGTGTAATGTGAATGTATAAAACAATACTTGTATATATATATATAATTCATTTTCAATTTCAATAAACATTGAACCACAAAAAGTTACTTGCTCCGCCGGGACTCGAACCCGGATATCTCACTTGCGCGGGTGAATGTGCTACCATTACACCACAGAGCCCTTACTTTTTACGATTCAATTATTTAGTATTTGGCATTTTCTTTCACATATGTGTTTAAATAATCAAAATAATATATGATCGGAAGACCAAATACCTGTCAAATTACTTTTTATTTATATTCATTACATTTGTATAAGTGACAATAGCTTAATTTAATTCACAAAACATTGAACGACAAAAAGTACTTGCTCTGCCGGGACTCGAACCGGAGTTTTATATATATATATATATATATATATATATATATATATATATATATATATATATAAATTTAATATAATTATAGATTTATATCTATAAACTATATATATATATATATATATTTATTTATACTTATTTTTATAACAATTTATCAAATCTTTTCCCACACCAATAAAAAAAATCTCTCTGAAAGGGTATAACTTATTTGTGTTTATTAGCAAACCAAAGTGAAAGGCCAAACGTTGAATGGAAAATACAATGATCTGGATTGACTGGAATGATAAGATCGTGCAAACTCTTAATAATTTAATGGGGAAGTTAGCAAGATATGCACGAAATCAGGACGCGCACGTGGGAGCAGATATTCGCTTTTAAATAGTTATCCAAATTAGTTCTCGGAATGTTTGAGAACTCCACGCGTGAAGGAAGCACACGAACTTTCATTAATAAATATGTAGAGCTGTAGCTTCACTCCTCTAATCACCTTCTGTTCTCCAATTACTAAATGAATACGTCTGCACTCGTCTCATTCAATACTGGAATACTTGCTTAAATACATTTCCACTGTGCACAGGAAATAAAGAAACTGAAATAATAAAATTAGAGATTTATAGTTTATTTTCCAAATTTGCTTCATTTTTTTTTCGTTGTTAAACAAACTCCGCATTTAAAAGGAACATTCACAAGAGATCTAACATATTTTTTATAATAAAACCACTTATTTAAACATATCTTAAAACTATTGACTAACACCCGACGTATTGTCAATATAAATGTTAAATACATGTTTAAATATGGCGTATTTGACAGTAAATAACTCTATTGTACTTGATATATCAATATATCAAGTACTTAAGCTATTAATAATTTTGCAAATTGCTGGTAGTTTTATTTTAACAATGAATCACTCTATAGCATCTAAAAATCTTTCATGCAGAAAAAATCTTTATCGAATAGGTGTTTATAGTATAAATAAGAGTCGACAAAGAACAGAAATACTAATTTTCTCGAAAATTGGTTTGCTTACATACGTGGTTATACTATAGAATAGAATAGAATAGAATAGAATTTATTTATTCACCAATCATACATGTATTTGGCCCCGCCTAAGTTAGAACTTGTCAGCGGGGTCCAGTAATAACAGTTTTGTGATGTACTGGTGGAAAACAAATAAAATTATAATATAACATACGTGCTAGAAAAGTACAATCTATTGAGTCTACTAGTGGCACAAGTGGGCAAATCCATGACAGCGATCAAAAGGTGGCTACTTATTAATACATATATACCGCTGCCTTTAATCAAATCAATCCAAAGAACAGCAACACATCATTGATAATCATAGCAATGTTATATTACAGTTCCAGATTAATTAATATAGGCATACATTTTATTATCTTAAAGTCATTTGATTTTAGAATCACGTGAGGGTATACCGTATGCAGCATTCATCCAGCTGTTAATCACAAAACTACAGCGTACTATAGTTACATCTACAAACTGTTTCCATTCCGACCCATCCCTGGTTCGTGAAGGTTATGGGAATTATGAATATAACCTAAAAGTTAAACTTGCAGTGCATTAGCACGTGTAATTTAAACAATTCAAAATAAAAAAGTGATTGCTTTCAATCGTAAATAAAGCAGCTAGTGATGCATTTATTTAATCCTACCCTGAAACCTGATTTTACTTTCTTTAAGTGTTTGTGTTACGGTGTGTTTTGTGTCTCCTAAGTGTTTGTGTCTCCTTGTGTTGGTGTTCAATATATTTTTAACAACTAACCACTCTTTAACGACTATTTAAAACAATTAATATAATAAGTGCAAACAACGTGATCCGTTTCTAATCTCATCCTCTTAGATTTATAGTAGAATTGCTCCAAAATTGTAAATTTTGAACACATTGATTTTACCTCAATGTTTGAAAAACCTTGGAAGTTAATGTAAATTATTAACTGTTATATATTCCTAACACATCTCAATAATTAATCATTGCAACTATGAACCCGTACCATTCTCTATCCTGAGGGTCAAGCCCAGCAGTAATACTGCAGGTGATTTTATATCCGGCCAGTCCACAATCCAGAGACAATATTTAAGTACATGGGCTACCTACCATTTTTAAGACCGAGCATCCATCAAGGTTTATTTTATCGTAGCAGCTTCAAAATGTTGATGGCATATTGACTCATGATATGCTTATCATATCATTTGATGTATTATTATTATTGAAGACGTAAAGTATAGCCTACTAACTTCTGCCAAGCTGTGTGTGAAAGTTTTGTAATAGTCCACTGGGGATATTAAAAAGTTTTTCACATAATCAAGTAAGAAATGGCAAACAGATCACTAAAAATCAACAATGTCACAGTTATGTGGTGCCTTATTGAGCAGCCGTCATATAAATGCACACCCGTACACCCAGATACCAATTTAATGCAATACAATGTTCATCCCTATAACATCCTATTCATACCTTAAACTAAAAACTAGGCCTATCTAATTAAATACAATATTGTGTGATGCCCACATTAACTAACATATAAACTAACTTATAGTTAACTAAATTATAATTAATCTGATTTAACACACATTGAGAAAGCCTTTACCTACTAGCCTATATCACAAACCTGATTGCCACACAATGAACTACCACCAATTTCAATAGACATAATTCCAGTAGTATTCCTATTATCTGTTTAACAGGATCAGTTAACACTTAAGAACCTTAAAAATAAGTAACTACAGATAAATAGCTCTTTTATGTAGGCCTAGCATTATTACTGATAATCATAATACAGCAATGGCTTTGTCATTCAATTGGCAATGGTCAATGTCAAACCATTCAACAGCTGAAATACAAAATATTACATTAAGGAGAATTTAACAGAAACAAAGGCCACACTGCTTACACCAAATCACCATTAGGTAGAATGAATAGGTATCTTCAAACCAGCAATGCAGCCAACACCTGCAGTACAATAAACGGTCATCACCACAATATCAGTACTTTAGTTATTTATAACCCATAATTTGATCCCCTTAGATTCAATTGTGGTGTTGGCTACTTGAAACTTCACATGGTGTACCCCAACCGGTAGTTTGGTTTTAGTGATACCGTAAATTAGTAACATCTATGAATCTTACATCTACAGTATAATAAGCGGCCCTGAACAAAAATATTATATATTTCTAATAGAGAAAAAAAGTAATTTCAAAACTGTGTCAATCAATTAATATGAAACCAATATTAAACCAAAATAAATTAAAGATAACTAAGACAAACATTGCCTACTACGCCAAATCATAACCTGGTAAGGTGGTACACCTTCAACCAGCAATCGGAAAGCAGCCAACGCATGCAGTATAATAAGCGATCACCACAACATTATTCGAAGTTTAGATAATTCTAGCTGACAATTTGATACCCTGAGATTTAATTGTGGTGCTGCCCGCTTAAAAGATCACACGGAGTACACTAACCATTTATCTGGTTGAGTGAGAACTCTTAACTAACAATATCAATAAAGCTTACACTTGTAGTATAATAAGCGGCCACCATCACAGCATTTGACACATCAGGTACAGAGTTTTTCTAATCAATAAATTGATATCCCGAACTCAATTATGGTATCGGCCATCCACCTCACCACAGATCAAACTTACATATAAATAAACTAAAAACTACATCAACCAAATTATTCCAATAACATCTACTTCTACATTCAGTAAACAACAAAACAAGAACCCATCTCATAATCACTGACTAACAACTACAATACGCCTAATAAAACTAGTTTTTTTCATTAAAATAATATAAAAACAATCACTTCATTACGCAAACTTCCAATCCTGATATATATATATATATATATATATATCCATTGCGGGTACATCTAGATCTATTAAAATAACGAGTATGAGCCCTTTAGCAATGAGTATTGGAATAATGAGGAATATGTATGTGAAATCTCAGAATCCAGTTACTTTTTCCATGTGCGAAACATATTAATAATTCGTGAACAAAATTGTAATGATAAATTGTTTTTTATAAATGTGATAGCTAATGAAATAATTCAATAATGTGAATATATGTAAAACAAAACTTGCAAGTAATTAACGATAACTTAAGCAAATTAATTCTCAAGTAGTTCATACTTTATCAGTGTGTTGTAATAGAAATATGTATTTCTATGGTTTCGATATAAGAAGTAATTATAATTTAAGCCTAATTATATTACAGATTTTTGGAGTTAATCACAATTCACATTAAAATTGTAAGATTGTACACATCAGCTATAATAAGCTTGTTGCAATGCAAATGCTAATAAAACTACTCAGGCACTCTCGCAATGCGAATTCAATTTCCTTTCCGTTTCCGTTAGATTGAAAATCAAACATGCGCTGTGACGTTTGCATATTGAAGTCTATTGTGACCATTCTACATAGCATGTCAGTGAAATCAACTCCTAATAAAAGTGTTTTATTATCTTGGTGCAGCAATTCGAAAATCAGTATTACTATCATATAAGAACATAATAACAGTGTTATTTCTTTTGATTTCAACACAGATGGATCTTGAACTTTTGAGATACTCATGTGTAATATAACCTCAAAGCTTAATATCATGCTCAAGGTAAAAAACGAGAACTATATGTATTTATATCTTGCCGTAGACTACATATGTAACCCATAGGTAAAAAATATACAAGGCGAATAAAATTAAACATTTATTTATGATTATGATATTTTTATACTCATACAGTAGCCGTTAAAGTAAACCATTAAATTTTAATAATACTGTAGGTACATCAAATTAAATATAAAATAATCTCTTAGCAATAACTGTATTTCCATACTGCAATACTTACGGAGAAATCAAATTATGTTTTATTTTTTTAACCATAATTGATATTTTTCTTATGGGTGAAAAATAATAAGATAATAACATATTTTGTTACGTATCAGATAATAAGTTATTTAATTTATATACATATAAACCTTTGATACTGATTCGAATTTAAGTCATAAAATTTTAAGTCGTTAAATTTAATAACGTTCTAATGCAGGTATAATAATATAATGAAATTATAATGTTATTAAGTACTGTATAAATGTGACATTTTTAATATTGTTTAAAACTTTTTAAAATCTTTTTCTCGAACAACTAATAGTTCCCTCTCTCCGAGTAGTTGGCAATCTTTGTAGAAACAAAATTGTTTCTAAATTGTAATATGAATATTTTCAATATATTCTTTCTTCCTTAGCCAGAATACTATACGGAGGATGTACAGTGTATGTGCAAGCGTACCCACATACTCACTCACTCATACATATGTGACCTAAAGTCATTACCTGCTACTTGGCGGACATTACCATTAAAGATTTAGTCATGTCCAAGCATATACTAACGAACATTTTTTTGAGTAGAATATGTTATTTGGTAATTTTATGTGTGCTGCAAAATTTGACATCTTTAATAATTTAGATACATAATTATAAGTTACAGAAAAATAGAAAAATTCGCATTTCGCCACAACCTTTGTTGTTGGTTAAACCTTTGTTGAATTATTATGAATGGTTTTAATTAATTTTAGTCCAAAACAATTTAATCTGAACCATATCATAGACCATGATATTTTTTCTCATGCATTTAGATAGGAATATTAGTATAATTAATTTATATATATTTCAAGAGCATAATTAATATTGACCATGTACAATATTCAGTGTTCTATAGAATATTTTTTATAGAATATTTTATATTAAAAGTATATTATTATATATATTTTAAAATTATATATTTAAATATTTAAAAAATAATATTATTATATTTTAAAAATATTCTATGTATGTTTAAAATCAAGTATTTTAAATATAATTTTTCAATTTTAGACAGGAAACCTCATTTCTATTATTGTTTAAAATATTCATGCCAAATGCATAAAGAAGAAAGTTCCTTATATAATACGGAACTTATAGTAGTCCTATATAGTTCACTATTTAGTGTCTCAATTCTAAGAAATATTATAATCACATTTTAAGAACCAGATCTCATTGCTAGTTCACTAGTTTTGTATTTTATCCCAAATTTTAGTAGTAGGAGTACTGCTACGTCTATATTGAATAAACTTAGAAATATTCCAAATAATTTACTAACATGTTCAAAAGATGTTTGTTGGAGAATTGTTTACATAATTTGATGCCGATGATCTAAGTAGTTTTATAATTCTCATACTTTATTTGGTGATTAAGGCTTAAAGACAACAATTTAAGTAATGTTATTGTTTAAAGAAAGTACACGACATTGTCCTCTTAATTGATGGTTCTTAAACTTGTAAGAGAGAAAGACAGAAGAAAATAATAATATATTTAATTCTCTTACTTAAAGGCAAACTATCAAGCTGAAAAACTAGGTTACAGCAGTCCTAAAATCAGGAAGAATCTGTGACATTATAGTAGTAGGCTAATATAAAATTATCTTATGTATATTCTGCTACTCTACTGGTTGTGCTTTTCCTTCAGCTCCAGTTTAACAATTACGATAAGAACACACTGTTCTACTCTGTTCATACCCTACATACTAGGCCATTGCTAAAAATTGTACATAAGTGTAGTACTAGTTGTCATACTTGTTCATAATATTTTCACAACCGTAAATCGTAACCGTTTCAAACGTAAATTTCTTATATTACAGATATGTTTGATAAATCCCGCCTTTTCTCTTCATCATGCACTATAAAAGCTACGAGTTAGGTAATAATAGTTTTCTGCCTATTAAAATAAACATTTGTGACAATTACTAAAAGGCACCCAAATTAACCATTCTGGTAATATAGATTAAATATTGAAAACTGTTAAATTTACAATCGAAAATCGTCTTGATCCTTTGAAACAAGATATACGAGTATTTATTAATAGTTTATCCTTTTTTATAAATACTTAAATATAATTATTTCGTTTTTTATAATCAGTAATATACTGATGTTTTTGTATTTATAGGACCAGAAGAATTTAGAATACTTTTTTAGAAATTTCAAAATATATTTGTTATCTTAAACTTAATTTTATGAGTTACACATGAAATTCTTTATTTAGGCAAACTTGTAAAATAAACTAAAATTCTGATCAATTTTACATGTACACTACGATTAGTTTTACATAGTGTTATACATTCAAGTTAAATATTGATTTCGTTGCATATAACTCAAACTCCACACAATACTGTATGAGAAAAAAAAACTTGTTTACTATTATTCTTGTTTACAAGGTATAAAGTTTTTACTCTGTTTTCAAGATAAAATGACGTGTGTTAAGTAACGGTTCTATAATTTCTAATAAACAATTAAACATAATTATATGTTAGACATAAATATATATTTAAAGAAATCTATAATCTATTTTAGATATACTAACAGCAGAATTACATCATTTGCGTTTTAAATAGTTAGAGAAAAATTTATGAAAACTAATAAAAATAAATGAGTTAATCAGAATCTCTTACCTCTCTCTTCCAAGAACAGCAAAAACACCTGTCATTATAAATTTACTGCTAACTTGTTGAATTACATCTCCAAAGCTGATTAAAAAGGGTTTTCAATTATATTTTATTTATTTATTCAATTAATTCTCAGAACAAAACTAATCATCATTATATTTTTTTGTGTTGCTACGTATTAAAATACCTGTTTTATAAATGGAAGAACAATTCTTCTTGACTAAGTGACTGACGTATTTTTAGCAAAAGTTAAATATTTGTATAACAAATTTTCAGTGAATACTGAAATTCATCCTCTACTTTAATTCTCAGTAACATATAGCTTTCAAATCTTAATAGCTTCAAATTAAACATTAAATTAAACATACTGTCTAGATCGGTCAACAATCAAGTACAAGGTATATACTATTTCAGTGTTAATTTTTAAGAGGTTCAAATGGTAAAAAAATAGCCACGGGCTCGTGTGTGTGTAGTTATCCTTATCAAGAAACTACATACGTACGTTGGTCTAAAAAGTATACTTCATTAAAAAAGTGCCTACTTCCAGCCATTTCAAGTTTTTTCGTCTAAGGTATTTCTAGTACCGTATCTTTAGTAGTTACAAAGTAGGGGTCTAAAATATTTAGAAAACAGTAAATCGTTTTTATTGCCACTCCTGTGATATGAAACTACACCAAAATAATTTTGTCTATATTTCGTAAGAAGCTATCAAAACACACCATGCATAACGGTAATTAAAAAATTTGATTTTTGTAAAATAAAAAAGTGAAAGTTATCAGTTAAGAGGCTGAAACTATTTATTTTCTGTCTGTGTCCATGTACGGGTGAATTATCTGTCTGAATGATACATAAAGAATGAAATAACTACGAGTATAGACCAGCATAAATCTTTATTTTTTATATGAGGAATACTGAGTTCGATGATGATGAATGTCACTCCACGGGATGTAACTGAGCGTTATTGAATATTTTTACATTGTAAAAACAATGTAAAAATATTCAATACTCATCATACTCATCAATGAAAAAATATTTCATACTCATAAAAATGAGTATCTATGATGGGACAAAATAGCAGAATAAATTAACTGTAAATAACTTTTATTATTTGGAAACTGCTAAGAAACCTAACTCAATGAACAATGTGAAGGTATCACATGGCAAGATATATCGAGAAGGGTTTATTCTGTAAACTTAAAATTTGCTTGTAAATTCATTACTACGTAGACAAAAATTTGTTCTATGCTGGTGCATGTTTACCTATGAAATTTTGCTGAGCGTTGTTGAAGCCTTAAGAATTTGCTAGCAACATCAGCGAAGGAAAGTAAAAGACAGGTTTTGTAGCGTACTACTAGTTTGTTGTAACTTATAAATTTCATATATATGGGTAGTATAATATAAAAGGCTGTGATAACGACTTGTGGCCTGATTGCTCCATTTCCTTTTCTCCTCCAACCGATACCTTGACAATGTTTACAAAGACGGGCTGCGGATTGAGACTGCAGACTCTTTATTGGTTTCCGTGATAACAATAGAAGACAAATGGTGACATTCATCGTACAATGAGCTCCACTCTGTACAAAAATTGTAACAGATCAAAGTTGCAATAACCTCTCTGAACCGCACTATCATCATTAGAAGGGACAAAAAATATGAAATCAATTTTTTCCTAAAGTTTCAAAGTGTGATAAGAAAATAATTTATGTTTGAAGAAAACATAAACAATTACCTATTAATATTTAATAATTGCATTCAAGAGAAATTAATTTAATTCCTTCACATCATACTTAAAATTTAAACTCATCTAATTAAAAATATATGTTATATATAAAAAAATTACTCTTCGTTTAATTTAAGTTCAATAATAAGGGTTCGTGACGGTAAAATTGAACATGACAGAGTGACAAACGAGGTAGCGATAAAAGACATGCACTACAGTCGTCAACCGGACACCTACCTTTTCCGGGCCAGCACTTCCGGCGCTGTGAGTGGTGTGAGGGAAGGGGAGTGTGTACGTTGTGTGGTGAAGGCTTTTAGTGTTGACACCAGTGTTTTGAATGTTTTATTGCATAAATGAGAGAAAAATAAAAACCGAGTTTCCACTAAGTAAGAGAGATATTATTAATTTTGATACATCTGACTGAGGACATTTCGAGAAATAATTGAGCTTCAGATTTAAAATTTTGCAAGAAAACAGCAAATCCTGTTAAACACCTTTTAAAGTTTAGTCTTTAGTCATATTCCAACAATTAAACGCTTGTCCATTATTTTGGTTTGTTCATACTCTTATATAATTAAATTGACTATAACTATGAAAATGAATATAATAATATGATATATATTTGCCCCAGCATTCTAAGACGTTGTACTATAGGTATAAGTTAGATTTAGAGTAGGTTTCAATCCTGTCTGTGACCGTATTGTTGATATAGTCAGATCAATGATCTCGTATAAGCAGTTCTACGTTATTCTTTGTGTAAATATTGTAAATGACGATGAAGGTTTGAAAGGATAATATGATTTTGAAATCTTCATCTTTGTACACTGCAAGATGTATAGTACAATGTTTTAATGATTTAAACATATCCTCTTCGTAAGAAATACAAAAAAATCAGTAAAATAAAAAAAGGAAATGGGTTTAACGTAGTACTCGAAAACTGCCTATAGTCCAGAAAATATACGCAGGTGTTGTAAATGTACAAGATACAAGTTACGAGTACGAGTATTAAAGAGAACTATCAAATGTCACACAAGCACAGGCGAATGAGGGATATAAACGGTGGCAAAATTAGGGAAATAACTAACTATAAAACCTAAAAAGGAGTTTAACCCCCCAAAAAATCTTACCCTATTAAAATTCTATTTAACTTTTAAATTAAATTCTATTTTTAACTTTGTTATTTACTGTAAAATATCATGTGGAATCAGTTACGTCCGGCTCAGCAATATCATTGCAACATTGACGCTGTACCGATTTTTGACATAAATGTAAGAAGAATTCCACCATTTACACCATTGTTATCATGGATGTCAAAAGCGTTTGCAGTCCCAGTCCGCGGTGTCTCTTTGTAAACATTGTAAAGGTAGATATTAACAGGAAATGGAGCACTCACGCTATGACTTCATAGAACCATTTTTGCTCCATCACCCAACATCTACGTAGTTGAACAGGTCTCAACTAGAATTATAGTAGTTGTAAAAACATTATTCTTGTTTACTAGTTCGGTTAGAACATTGTATTTTAATAATGTGAGAGTATTATGAGAATATGTAAAAAACTATATCTACTATTAACATCAACAAATATATGAACGGACTTGATCTATAGTAAAATTTCTTCTCTACCTTACTGTAACCAAAGATATCATAAACATTTAATGGCTGAACTTCAAAGTGTTAAGGTATAATTAAAACAATACAGATCATACTGATGGCCATATTCATAATTTGTTTTCAAAATTGATGAAGACAATTAGAGGAGAATGATATAAAAAATTTGACTCATATTATGTAAAATACAAGGAATTCTTTTTTGTCACATATATAAAACGTGGATTGGGTTTTATATAACCCACGTTGCTGTGTAGAGTAATTAAAGAAAATACAGAAATCTGTTTGATTAATTAATTTGCAATAATGAAATATATCTCCAATATATCTTTACTTTATTAATTATTCACAACTTATACGTAGGAAATTTGATAGACCGATTACATACAATTACATTTATTTTTTCCATTCATTTGAGTACTGCTATGTAAGAATTTATTTTGCTTAAATGCTTAAAAAGATTTTTCAATCTCGGTGAAATGTTTGCCTACTGATGTTATATAGCTTTTGCTGCTATTAATTTTAAGCTGAATTTTCAGCGAATAAGGCGTGTTGTGATTCTTACAATGCAAAAGTCTATCCATTGCTTCTAGACCTTAGTATAGTTGAAATTTAAAAAATATATCTATTGGTTTTTTTTATTTAAACTATCCTTAAGCTTATCCATTCCCCTGTAAATTTGTCTTTTCTTTTGTTTTAAATTTCTACTTGTTATCTGCACATTCAGCACGTAGAATATGTAATCATTAAGAAATGCAGTGTTCGTTAAGGTCTTTATAATAATTCAAATCTTGATTAAAACCTTCGCTTACCATTCCCATTCCCGCTACCCATGGAAACTGAAGGAAATTTAACTGGAAAAGCTTGAAGTTGTTAAGTATATTTCCTCACATACCGAAATATTAAGTTTTAAAATGAAAAGTATTCCCATTCCATTACAGTTGCCAAACAAAATCTTACAATTCTATCTGAAAATATACTAACCTAATAAGTAGTTTAAGAATGTAAAGTTTACTGATTTGTACAGCAATGTTCTTTACAATAAATTCTATACCAGCTGTTTAAATCTCTGAAGAAAATCTCTAGCTTCTTAACTCACTAATGTTATATTTTCTGATCTGATTTCGTTAATACAGTTGTAGCTAATACAAAACAAAATACAAATTTATCACACTAAATCAATGTTTCCATTGCGGCAATGAGATTATTTTTAATTCATATATGCTTTAGATCCAAAACGCATTTGTACTGACAAAATAAAAATTAATTAAGGTGATAAGTGTTGTCTTGGTGTAAAGTTTCACTGCGTGTTTGTCTACTCAATATAATGTGCTCATCATAATATACTTCTTACTTGATGGATGAGTCTGTAGCATGACTAGCTGCTGTAAGGTATACATTCAGCGTTTATTTCCAACGACAGTAATAATACCTCAACAATTTAAAAAGGTCCGAAATAATTTGATGTTAACCACTATACTTTAGTGGTTTGAAACAAAACCAATTCATTTTGTACTACCGTAATATATTATACAATTTTGTTATTCAATACCAGTTATGAAAGTTTACATTAGTAGAATTTTGCATTGACTTTCACAGTATAACGTAAATATAACTATGTTGGGATGGGTTGATTCAAAATGAATGTTAATTTTAGCTTCAGTTTACCTTCCTCTTATTGCAGCGAGTGGAATCTGAGGCTACAACAGACTTGACTCCTGATATCTGAAGTCATTTTATTCTAACAAAAGCTGTAGAATTATGATGACGAGGAAACTCGTGTGATCTAGGCGAAGAGGTATTTTCATTGTCTTATCAGGTGTACAATTAAGTAAATGAATAGACGCTGCACTAAGAGAAAGGTGAAATGGAGTTCAAGTAAAAATTCACAATTTACTCAAATTGATCAAATGTTACTTGTAAAATATATAGTAATGCATACTGATAGGTCCGAAGTTGAAACACGATTATTGACGTGATTTAATTTTGTTCAAATCATGCTAGAGGTATAAACACCTTTCAGAATATTTTTAAAAGTCTAATGTAAATGTTTAATGTATTTAAAAATTAGTATTAAAATAATAATTTGGGGCAAATTGTGTCAATTTATTTGAAGATTATATTCATATTCTCATATAAATTTTGCAAATAAGTTCTAATAAAATAGCTATTTTTAATAGTAGTAATATTAAAAATAATGGAACTTTCCTTTTTTTAACAGATCCTGGCTCGCGTTAATGCACATTCTCTATCGCATTCTTTGTTGTCTATAAGACTGATGGTGAGCTGTGTGCGCTATTCATGTTTAGTAGCTGACCTGATCCTACTGGAAGCATCCAAGTATATTAAACCACCGGCAACGCGTTCTCAGGACTGAGAATCAATCCAATTAGTACATAGGTTCGTAACTGTACGATGAAGATTAATATGTGGAATCGTGTCACTATTGTATTGTGCAAGATATAATCAAAATTGATTATGTTTGAACATAGTTAAATTTTCACTGTTTTCAATCTTCAATACTAGTAAAAAAAACTCTGAACATTTTCGCAAAAATAATTGTGACTAATTTAATGTTTAGTTGTGACCAAACATTTAAATATTCATACTATTTTATTTTCGAGATTTGTATTTACAATACTATTGGAAAGTAGCCACCACTAGAATCACTGCCACAGTTAAAACGCCTGGAAGTTCCAATGCAACGGAAGTTACTAATACCGGAAGTGTCGTACGCCGGAAATTTCCAATACCAGAAGTTTCTAATGCCTGGATGTTTCCAATAACGGAAATGGACTAGCCGAAATTTTAAGGTGTCCAATTCGTTGACGAGAGTCGTGCATGTCTCTTGTCACGTCTCCATATTCAATTTAATTTGTTACAGTAGTTCTTTTTTAATCAATTTAATTGAATTAAACCAGTTTTCTACATTGCAAGTAAGCTGTTTTTTTGTATTTTTGAAAAGGATTGGGATTTCTCCCTATGACAAATAATTTTATTTTTATAGATTTGGGATATAATAATAGAAAATATCATATTATTGTGATTTTATCATTATTAATTTAACAGAACCCTGTGTACAAGAAAATATAATTAAACTTATGCATAATTGTTTGTATGTCTTTTCATAGGCTGCTGCATGTTATTGGCGGTCTAAATACGAATAGAGATATTATATGTAACAAAATAAGAGATTTTCATCGAGTGGCAGTATAGAGGGAAAACTTAAACTTGCTCTAAAAAAACTTACATTAAACAATTTTGTCAAATATATAATCTAGATTTAAAAAATAATATTTCACGACACGCAACGATGTTTTTTATTACAGAACATTATTTTACTGCAACACTTCTTAATGCAAGTGTTAGCCACTATAAGAGAGGTCTGCAGTTTATGTCGTCATATTCGGAAACTACCCTTCCCCTAAAGGCGATCTACTCTTCGCAGTGAGGAAACTGCCCACCTGTGCCCCGTACTTACAGGACAAGCCTTTTAGCCGGGTAAACTTAACTCTCAAACCCCTGAAGCTTAGTGCCTTTACCCATCTCCTAGATCACATGGTAAAGTGTAATGTAATCCCATGGGGGAATGGTTGTATACTGATTTAAATATTGTTTATCAAAAAAGATTTACCTAGTATAAAAATTTTGTCAATAAAAAGTGGAACATTACTAAGATTTACATTTTATTTAATCAAAAAAGTTCACTTACAGCTCAATTGCAACCTAGATAGTGTACTCTCTCAATCACATTAATTTTTAATAATATGGTTCACTTTATTTTTATAAATTCCATCATGAATATTTCTCATTGTGTTCAAAGAGCAACATATTTGATATTATTATAACGAAAAAAGATCAGTTACAACTACCTATAATTGTGATACTTGCAGTGTATTTAGAATACAATGACTTGGAACTGAATATTTACAAATTTGAATAAAATACAGCGTGTTTTTTTCGGTTGATGTCACATCATTTTAATACGAGATGCTCTTGTTATTTTGCAAGTAGACAACTTCTATGTGACAATATATACGACAAAGTGTAAAATATACGAAATGAAAGAATGAATTAAATGTTTTGTAGTTTACGATAACATAAACCATATTTATCACAGAATATAAAGTAATTGATAATCAGCAATATATTGTAATAAATTACATATTAAATCGTTAGATAATTGTCATCATAGGGAACTTTTGATGCATGCTGTTGTGTGCAGTGGCTCAAAATATATTGTAAATAATATACTATTGACGTTAAAATTTATATAAAAATATTATTTTTAGTAATCTAATTTGGTTGCAGCTGATTATTTTTTTATTCATTATATATCTGAAGATTATGAAAGACATCTAATACAAATTATGTTATAACGCTAAAATAAAATCAAGGTATAAGTTATTGTTAAAGATTATCGGATATCCTGAAGTTGTAATAATAGATCACACAACGGATCTGATATCACATTGTGTAATCTGTGGTTGCCCAAGGCGAGGAAACTAATCCCCCAACGTCACATTTCTCCACCAGTAATAACAGAAGTTAACTAGTTGTCTCGTATTTCCTTGGAGATATTGCAGGAGATGACATATCGGGTATTACCTCGGGCTGGGCTTCTTCTTGAGTTACTAATTGAAAATATATCTATAATTTCTTCTACGCAGAAAGTCGGTGTAAATATGATATAAATTATTTTAGACAATAATACGCAGCGGAATTATCCATTAGTGACGAACTTGGCGAGTGATGTAGAAAACGTAATTAATATGAACAAGATATGGTGATGATGTGTCGAGTATTTAACGTTTGATCGTTAAAGGCATATTTACTGCCTGTTATCAAAGCATTTGAGATTAGCAGATATAATATTAGAACCTATACTTTCGTAATAGACAAATGAAATTAGGGCCTCAAATCCAAGTTTGTTATGCGTGTTCAAAAATAAAATGTTGAAATGTTGGTTTGTCTTAGTATTTTCTTTAAATACTTTGTACATTCGAAAATGTTATAGTTTGTTCTAAATATATTTCTTTATCTAACTAAGCAGTCTTGTGTAATAATAAAAAATATATTTAAGGACAAAATTCAAAATGTGGAATCCTCCTTATGTCTTTAAGGAATAAAATGTTAAAATTTAGGCATTTCATGTTTATTCTTTTACTTATGACGAATGAAACTTTAAAATGTTTTTCTAACTTTGTCCATGGACCCTTGTAGTACAAAGAGTACAATATTATGAGACAAGTCATTTTTTATCTTGTTAAGCATGATCGTTTAATAATAATATAATATATATAATGTGACAGGCTTCCCAACATGAAATCTTCGTAAATACTTTAAGTAGAAATTTTTATAGTATAGGATATATTGGTTGGAAGGAAATAAGTGGCTACTGTTATGAAAGATTTAATTTAAAACAGCATCTTACTAAAAGCCGTGTAATACTATAAACAAAGGAAACATCTCTTTTTGGAGTTGCAATCTAATTTGCTGTTCACGCAATCTAATATACGTAAATGAATTCTGAAATACTTATAAAACGGTTTTTGCGGCACTACACTAATTGGTTGGTGTTCCTGGTATCTGGCTGATATGGTTTGGGCTAGTAAGTTTACTGGCGGATTAAATCTATCCATTGAGACATATATTTAAAAAATGAAAGAGGCCTCAACCTTCGTTAAACATTTTTATTTGTTTTAAAGCGCATAAGTCAAGTGTGTATTCAATTTTAACTTTGTAGGAAATCAAGAAGTTGAAAAACAAAATATACCTGTAGGTATTCTATCGGTTACAAACCCACTTCAAACCCTATGGATGTTGCGTCTTTCTGAATATAATTTAGTTTTTATTTTTAAGTCATGAAGCATACGTACTCGAAATTTACACTTCCTGGGATAGTGAAAGTTAGATAATCAGTAATGGAGCGAATGAGAGCTTTCCTTTGTATATAGAGTCTAGCAGTTACCCACGGCTTTGTACGCGTTTTCCTACTATGTAACAGGTATGTTATAAACGTATCCTTTTCGAATAAACACTCCTGAAAATAAGTGATGGTCACTGAAAAATATTCAAATCTCCTAATCCAGTTCAAAAAATAAAATGAAATTTAAGTTTAAAGAACAATTTAATGGGGCATTCAAGTCGAAGATTGAAACAGGATTTATGAGTATCAATGAAATACACAAATTTCTCTGCAATATCCAATAAATATCTGAGTTCTTAGCTTCAAAAATTGCATCAACACTAATTAAATTTGTGTGTACATATTAAAACTTCAAATTTTACAAGCAGTACAGCGCAGCCTGTCACTAGATTGTCCCTGAATGTGACAACCAACAAGGGACGGCTGCCAAGGTCCCGGCAAGATAAGCTGAGCCTCATTTAAGCTTCTATTGTACGCTAACAATGCTGCGAGAGGATTATTTCCTTGCTACCAGCTAAAACTCAATTTCAGTTAGCGGTGAGTTCTACTTTTGCAATAAACTGTTTGTGGCTCCATCTACCTATTGAAGTTTAACATTCCAACAATCGACATTACTAACTTGTTATTACTTTCATAACCACTTATAATGTGCGTTTCTTGTGGGATTTAAACTACCGAGTCTAATTCTGTTTGACTGTTTGTTTTCAAAACAAAATCTGCCCTCAGAAAACTTTGGTGATTGGGCTGAACAGTTTGGCTCGTGATCGGCAACTTGAAACTTAGTAGTTCCAAGCTATTTTCTCTTTACTTATGTGGACGTTATACAACATTGTCTTACACTTTATCTTTTCGAAATCGTACATTGACATTTTTTTATAAACCAGTAGAGATATAAAAATTCAAATTTTTAATGTTGAAAAAAAAAACTGGCGGTAATTAAAAAGACATTTAATTGGTCGTATTTAGTTTATAGCTCCTATAGTGCATTAGATAATTTGAGTACAGAATTGTTATGCCATATATATTTCACTCTCGTCTTATATACCAACAATCTCATTGTACACCCTCATATATATAAAGTAATTAAAATATTGGTATATTCTCGTTGCCAGAAAACCGATGCGTAAATTAGATAGTGCGCACTAATGAATAATAAAGCCAGGTAGGTGACATCTACACTTACACACTTTTTAAAGGGGTTTATTGGCAATAATTAAAATGCAATAACTTTATTTAGTGCCATGCAGTTTAGGTAGCAATTGATAATTAACTTTTTGTACATTCATATTTATTTGTCATTATGATTGGAAAAAGATCTGAGGTTGTAAAATATAATCTTGCATGTGGTACTTAATTTGACATTATACATTTTTGCTTTAAGTAATTAAATAGAATAAATTGGTATTACTCATAACTCTCAAGTTCTGACAGCACATGATTTGAGACTCACATCGCCTATAAAAATAAATTAAATATAATAACTGTCGTAAATAATTTCACGTTTAATTTGCCTTAAAAGTTTCAATAAAAATTCTTTACTTTATTATTCATACGCTGAGCGTTCATAAAACGCTTGTAATAACTTGTTAAAAATAAGTAACGTGTTTATTATGATATTAATATGAGTGTAATTGTGATTTTAATTCTATTAAAATAATAATTTATAAGTTATACTACAACTTAATAAACACTCAACCAAATGCAGGACACAGATGGGCACACATCATTAAGATATCTTTCTAACTTTAGGACTTCAAACCATCGGCCATTAGGCATTTGGAAGTAGTTACGGATATCTTAGGATGCCATTTTAATAGATGTTGCATGTGGCACTCCTGTTAAACTGATTGAACGTTTGCGAAGAGGAATATAACAGCTAGCAGTATGTATGTTTGGGGATTTGATCCAATCATTACAATACTTAAAGCTTTAAAATAAAAATTTAAAGTTTAGTACTGAAATAAAATAAAACGTTATTTTTAAGAAAGGTGTTTTTTACCTCTCTAGGTTTTTCATGGTTCAAATTATAGAAGGTTGGTCATATTATTTTAACTGATATAAAACTTACAATTCATCAATCAAAGACAGATCATTCACCTCAGCCTACAGAAGAATATTGGGTCTTCATAAAGACTAAACGTTAGAATCTACACTTGTTTGCGTTTTACAAATTTTGGGACAATAATACTACACTTTTAAACGATAACACGTATTTTTTGTTTATCCAGATGACATGTTACGGTGTTATTTATTTCATTTACAATTTCTTAACAAATTTAATTTATACTTAATAGAAAATGAGATGAACATTAGCCAATTTAAAATATGTAAAAACTGACCATTTTAATAAATGTTTGCAAGTAATGTGAATATATAAACAAAGTATATAAAAAATAACCACTAAATTTTAATTAAGGCCAAAATGTGAAGGTTTAAATAATAAGAATAGAAATGAAGCCAAAAAACAAAAATTCCTACTGCCAAATTGTGTTTTAATGTAATATTAAAACAGAAATTAGAAGAGACATTAAAAGAGATTAAATTTAATACATTTAATGAATAATTACTAACGGCTGTTATAATTGAATATCAACCCAGTACAAAAGCAGGTTTGGCAGAGAATACATTTGTCCGGAATTGTAATTGCTTCCTCCGGAACCCAGTTAATTTTACGTGGCGGTAAACAACTTGATATATTCGACCGGCAGCTCGAGCAATATCGGGCATAGGAACAATAATTAGCCTTATACCTTTCGCAGCATTAAAATGTATAAATTATTTTAATGGGTTTTGCCTGTTCGTATATTTAGTAGTATTTGCTAACTTTTTTTCTAAAATTATAATTTAAAAAGAAAATTTCCGATTTCTCTTGAAATATTTGACAAACGACTTTTCATAAATTTCATTTGATTTATTATTTTTTAATCAAACTTATCTCATTTACCTGAATGGAGCCTAACTATACATTACAAATACTACAAAATAAGAGCCACTATTTTTTCAAGTAACTTATTTCGTAAACGTTCCCTCACACATTAGTCAAAATCAGCTCACTACTACACCACGTCTATTAGGAGCAAACTAAATAGCTGAAATTGTCCAGGTTTATTGAAAATTGTAACCGTTAAAATTTAAAATCAATTAGATAACAACTAAAAAAGTAGTTATTCAAGGGGTTCAAAGTCCCGCACGACCTGGATAATTCCAGAACGATTACAGGTTAAGCAATAACACTTGGTACATAATTACTGCACCTACCCATCTACTTTTTTTTGATTAACTACAATTTTTGTCAAGTCAGGGGGATGGTACGCAAGAAGTCAGTAGGAATGAGAGCTTAGGTTGAGTAGTAATTAAAAGATTTCTAGTAGTAGATTAAAATGACACAAATCTGACCTTTAAAGGTTATTAACTGGACACTGGACATGAGAAATACTGTTCAAGGTCGTTATTGACTCCTAACATCCAATAGAGGAGTTCATCCTAACTACAAGGAATTCTACAAAAATTTAGCGTAAGTTGTAAGTTGATTTTTGATGACGATATGGATAAGTATCAAAACTTATAGACAAAAATAAATTAAATTGGTTTACAATTAGAGGTACACGTGTTTTTCAATGTAATAAATTTTGTAAAAGCTTTTAATACTGATTATTTTTCAAACAGCAGAAACGAAACATCAAATATCGTTCAGAAATTAGAGTACGAAATTGATTTCTCCGTAAGCCATACTTAACTGAATCAATTAAAAGCTTTACTTTCTCAGCTAGCGTATGACTAATAAAAATTATTGTAACCGTAACTACAGGTTTTTCTTTCAATTTCCTTCCATGATAATAAGTTTTGAGTTCATGTCATATACGAGTATCTCAAATATTATGAACCCATCTATTATGACATTCGTTTGTAATAAAACTGTTATTATGTTATTATATGGTCTTAGTGCTGATCCCTATAGAATTGCTGACCCAAGATAATCAAACGCTTTTTAAAAGATTTTTTAAAGTGATGGTTTCACCAACATGCTATGTAGAATCAGAGATTAGTCACAATACACTTCTATATTCAAACTGTACATGTTTGATATTCAATCTTACTGAAACGTAAAGGAAATTGAATTCGCATTGCGAGAGAGTCTGAGTAGTTTTATCAGCATTTGCATTGCAACAAGCCTATTCGAGCTGATGAGTTCAATTCTTCTATTATAAACAAAATTGTGATATACGTCTCAAAATATATGCAATATATTCGGGCTTGAGATAGAGTTAATTCTTATATTAAACAAAAAATGCATATTGTGACTACAACACAGCAATAACTACGAAACACTTGAGAATACATTATATGCTTACAAATGGTTGTCATCAAGTACTGGCAAAGATTTGTGTTTTAGAAGAAATCACAATATTTCAATCTTTTTCAATAAGAATAAAATTTATCTTAAATTAGAAATCCGATTTCTTAGGTAGTCGCAAACGTATAAAACAATTGATTATTGAAATTGTTATTATTATTGTTTGTGATCTTCCACCCATAAAAAAAGTTATTAAATGTTGAGATTTTATACAAACATCTACCCAAAAGATAATATTTCTCAAAGTAACAGTAAACAAATAATACTGATTTTATCGCATATAAAGTATTACCACAAATGTAACAAATAATGTCAGTGAAAATTTGTATTTTTATGTATTTACCACTTGTTTTTATACCAAAGTCTAGTAAATAAACAATATTTTTGATAGGAAGTGTATCTGAGAGATATAAGTTTAGATTATTTGGAGTGATTCGTTGCTGAAATAAGAAGTACAACCAATGTGCACACTCACCGTAAACTTTATTTTTAGCTTATTACCTCATATTTTTATATAGAAAGTACGTAAGTTATTTACCTTAAAATTTACCCTTATAAAGATGCGTTTCCATTTATATTGACAATACGTCGGTGTTCGCAGGTGCAGCACACCTTTGAGTTCACCCGTTACAATATACATGTGACACTGATGGTTTTCTGATGCGTTGTTACTATATTATAAACATCAAATTTTGTTTAAAGCACAATGTATGTTTATTTTATCCGGAAATAGGTAATACGAGTACATCTACTTCACGTAATGTATGGATCTAGCGGAACCTAAAAGCGAAACTAGGAGATATTTCAAATGTTTAACTTTGTATCAACCACAGTTAAGTGGTAATTGTTTATCCATTTCTAGAATACCACTCCTTTAAAAATCAACTATTAAACTAAGTAATGCGAGTGATTAAACCGATAACGGAGTGCATCAAAGGACCGGAACGAATGAGTTCTTGTGTTAAAATGTATAAATATTGGACGTTTATTTGACCTTTCGATCCTAAAATCTATAATAATCTTTTTCACTGTACCAAGAAGAAATTATGTACCAAATGTCAAGCCTCTATAACCTAAATATCAATTAATATCGCAACATCGGAGAGACAGATCAACTGCACTTTTTTGACCTTACACACTAAAATGAATATAATTCTTCCTTAGTCCAAAGTAAGCTTTTCCTGTTACCAAATTTCATTCCTCTAGGAACTGCTTGTCATTTTATCACAAGAGGGGCAGACGGACTGCAAAATGCACTATGTTTCTTGACCAGAAAATGGTTCTTTCTTCACAGTATATAGTACCTCGCTATACAGAGTGAGTTTTATGTCCTGGCACACCTGGATATAATTTAAACGGCCCGAGATATCTATGTGAAACATGACCCTACCTATTATAACATATTTTTTTAATTTTTCAAGTTGTTGAAAAATTTCCCCCCCTTTTCTGTAGGGGGGTAAAGGGGGGCAACTAAAAATTTTCAAATACAAACCCCTATCATGTGACCCCTCATTTTAAAGCGAATAAAAAAAAGAAATCCAATAATGCAAACTAGAGGTCTCTACGTTTATTTTAACAGATTTTATGACAAATTTACAATTGAGTAAAGGGGGGCAACTAAACATTTTCAAATACAAACCCCGATCATGTCTCAAGTTTTTACACACGTCTAGCACACTGTCAAACAGCCGAAGGTGAACAGTTTGAACACCTGCTACATTAAAACAGGTAACTGTTTTTAGAATTTGCGTTAGTTTTGACTCATGTTACGATAAACAAAATAAGATAGTTACTGATTTTATTATTGCACATTTGTCATAAAATCTGTTCAAATAAACGTAGAGACCTCTAGTTTGGATTATTGGATTTATTTTTTTATTCCCTTTAAAATGAGGGGTCACATGATAGGGGTTTGTATTTAAAAATGTTTAGTTGCCCTCCTTTACCCCCCCTTTACTCAATTGTAAATTTGTCATAAAATATGTTAAAATAAACGTAGAGACCTCTAGTTTGTATTATTGGATTTCTTTTTTTATTCCCTTTAAAATGAGGGGTTACATTATATAGGGGTTTGTATTTGAAAATTTTTAGTTGCCCCCCTTTACCCCCTATAGAAAAGGGGGTTTTAATTTTACAACAACTTGAAAATTAAAAAAATATGTTAAAATAGGTAGGGTCAAGGTTTCACATAGATATCTCGGGCCGTTTAAATTATATCCAGTTGTGCCAGGACATAAAACTCACTCTGTATATGAGAAGAAACTAGTCATTTATATGAGAAGAACCTATATACCTAGTTCAATGTCTCTTTATATACATATGTGTTTAAAGGGAGAGTGATTCTATTCAAGCACATATGGGTATAAGTAATTCTTAAGTAAACCTATATAAAGGAGTACTAGCAGAACATATTGAATGATTTATTTCATCTTGTAACTCTAAAATCTATGACGTTACTCGTTGTAACAAGAGGAAATCATGTAAAACATTTCAAGCCTCTAGGATCTCTCTATCGGAGTTATGAGCAGACGGACTGACAGCCAGATTTACTGGCTGATTCCCTTTTACATTTTTAGTATAAAATCAAAATTTTTCTCTCTTGGACTATGAGTGAAGTATGTTTACAGTCTCTAGTGTATGGAATTCAAAATTTAAATATTATAAGGACCTGTTTATAAAAACACATTTCTTAAAATATAATTACAGATCACAAAATGATGGCCTTACAAAGTATTTCAACATAATATTTTATGCTATTCCCAATAAACCTTTATAGATAGAGGTAATTTAAATTGCCTAACATAAATACTTGTTATAATTAGTAATTCTTGTGGCGTTTACGATGTCAAATGTTTCCCATGAAAGCCTAGGCGCTCTAAGTAGGATAGTAGATTCATATAATATTAGGTAAAAAGTAGATTCTCTGTATAACGGTATAATCTTTAATCTTTATGCAATTATAAAATTAACTGGTTGGTTATGTTTAAGTATTAGGTGTTTTAGTTATGTAATCTCAAGAAGAAACCTAACATTTTAGTATTTTTGAAAGTAAAGGGATGGAGAAATTAAAATCTCTGTTTCATTAGATTTAAATATAAATTTAAAATAGTTTTACTATAATGTTCTTATGATGCAGTTTTTTTTATTATTTCCAATACCCACCAGACTAATAAAAGCAAGTTAATGTAAACTTTAAATGAAACGCCAAACGTAGAATCACCTAGAAAGCTTGTAAAAGTGTAATTAGTAGAAAAATTTACTGTTTGAATAATTATTTATGGTTTAACGTATTTTTATGACATATATAACAAAATTAACAATTTTACCGCTAATTGTATTTACTTTTGATATTATCTTTTCAATAGTAAAAACTAATTAATTTAGGTATAATTTTAAATAATTAGTTTTATTCATAAAAATAATTTAAATTTCCTTTTAATTTGTTTAAAGTATTGAGTTGATTTTACATTAAGAAAAGATATTCAATTACTTCAAAGACCAAAATTCAAAATTATTGCCATAAAATTCAGAATCTCAGGTTGTTTAATTCTTATGCGCAATGAGCAAGTATTCCTGCACTGAAATATACAGGTGCAAACTTATTAAGTTTACGATTGGGGAACATAAGGTGATTAGAGGAGTTAAGCTACAGCTCTACATATTTATTAATGAAAGTTCGTGTGCTTCCTTCACGCGTGGAGTTCTCAAACATTCCAAGAATTAATTTAAATAACTATTTAAAAGGAAATCTCTGCTCCTACGTGCGCGTTCTGATTTCGTACATTTCTGGCTAACTTCTTCATTAATTTACACGGTCTTAACATTCCAGTCAATCGACATCTTTGTATATTTTCCTTTCAACGATGTGCGGGACATATAGGTGACATATCTTCGATCAGCTTTTGCTGGTGCACAGAAACGTTTAATTTCTTAGTAAGTGCTGATTAAATTATTAAGAATGGTTTTAAATACTTTTATTCAAAAACAATTCAATCTCATCAACATCAGGAATCGTTCGATTTGTTTGTCTTGAATTTACATAAGAACATTAGTATAATTTATTTATATACTTCTCTGAGTAATATTTATATTCAAATCTATAAAACAACTTCAGTCTCACGTAAAAGTAATTATGTTTAAAATAAAATATTTGAAAAGAATATTTTAATATTTCTTGCATTTATTCGGTAAAAAATTATAATTTTTTAAAAGAGTAGAGAACGCATTTCTATTAATGCCTAAATTGTTATTCCAAATACCTAAAGAATAAACTTTCTAATATGTAGCGTATTTACTATCTATGATTTCAGTAATACTATAATCACAAAGTAGGAATGGGATCTCATTATCAGGTAACTAGTTTTATGTTTTAACACTGAGTTTACTGATTGGAGTATTGCTACGTCTATATTAAATATTCAAACTAATTTACTAAAATATTCATATGGCGATTGTTAATTATTATTTATTTACTGTAATGCACACGATCTAAGTAATGTTACTATACTTGAGATATTTCTTGCGAATAACGATTCAAAACGATTTAAGTAATGTTGATGACTGAGGCAAAAATCGGATTGTTAATCGAAGGTATATTTGACATTTGCAAGAGAGAAGGGCAGAAGGAAATAATAAACTAATGAGTTGTGATACGTACCGAAATGTAATGAAGTTGAAAAATTAGGTTACAAAATTCCTGAAATTAGGAAGAACTTGTGAAATTAGAGTGAGGAAAAATAAAATTTTCCTATGTCTTGTCTATTGCACTTCTGGTTATGTTTCTCCTTTTGCAAAAGATTATCAATTACGATAAGAACTCACTGTTCTCTTCTGGTAATTCTTAAACTAACATATGAACACCATGTTTACATAAGTGTAGTACCAGTTGTCATACTTGATCATACTATGTTCATGACTGTGCTGGTATCCTTTTTGTATGGAAACTTAAATTCCATATTTTATAGACATGTTTGATAGCACCTGCTTTTGGTAATATAATTTTTCTGCATACTTAACCATCTGGTGATAATAACTGATAAGTACCCACAGTAACCTTTCTGTAATAGAGAATACATTTTGAAAATTGCTAATTTTAAGTTAAGTTGAGCGATGTTTGTGACCTTTTTACAGCAAAAAATGGCCTTTTTATCAAACACTTATGTATAATTATTTTATTTGGGATTTTTAATTATCACTAATATATTGATACTTTCTGTATTCACATGACTTTTTAATATAAAATATTTAGAACACTTTAATATAAATTTAAAAATATCTTTCTAATCTTAAATCTAATTGTCATACATCATTTTCTTTATCTAAGCCAATTCGTAACATGAACTAAATTTAAGATTAGTTTCACATGAACACTAATAGTACTTTTACATAGTTATGTATTGAAAATACATATTTATTTAATTGAATAATAACCTGAACACTAGACAATACTCTACGAAAATCAAACTATTATTCTATTTTAGAAGGTATGAAATTGTACTCTGTTTTCAAGACCAACTGGCAAACGTTAATGCAGTTCTTAACATTCTATAATTCTGTGTTAAGAAACTGTACTCTACTGTTCCAAAAACTATAAAGCATAGGCCTAAATTAAACACAACTTACATATTTTTTTATTCTCTTAAAACGTTAACCTGATTTTATAAATTGCTTGATAACTGTTACTAAATGAAAAGGTGCATATCTAAACAAATCTATGATTATTGACATACTAAAAGCAGAATTATATTGTTTGTTTCACTTAGTTTTCTGAAAATTTGTGAACATTATTAAACATAAATTAGTAGATCAGAATCTCTTACCTCTCTCTTCCACGAACAGTAATTACACCTGCCAGTGTAAATTTACTGCTAACTTGATAAATTACATGTCCAAAGCTGATTAAAAAAGGTTTTGACTTCTATTTAATTTATTACTTCCATTAATTCTCGGAACAGCCCCATTTATCATATTTTGTTGTGTTACCACGTTTTAAAATACCTGTTTTATAAACGGAAGAACAATTCTTCTTGACTTAGTGGCTGAGGTATTTTGGCAAGTGTGAATTATTTGCGTAACAAATTTGCAGTGATTACTGAAATTCATCCTTTACTTTATTTCTCAGTAACATATAGCTTTAAAATCTTAATTGCTACAATTAAAGTTTAAACTAAGTTGTTTGTCTAGATCGATATAGTATATTGTAAATAAATTATTAATAAATCAAGGGCTGGAGGGTGAATATGGTTTTTATGAATATTGATAAAATACACATATCTCTCTGTAGCCTTATAATATTTGAGTGAATATTTATGGAATAATATTAGCAACAGTTTTAGTAAGACGGGCTATTTTAGACCAGATTGTAAGATATTAAGACCATAGTCATCTTTGAGAGAACACTTACGATGTGCTGTGTTGGAGTCGTATATTATTTTGAAGCGGAGAAAAACAAGTTTAAGGTATATATTATTTAAGTGTTCATCGTTGAGAGTTACAACAGTTGAAATAAAATTACATCTAGTTTGTTTATATAGAGTTTGAGTTGTTGCACTGATGAAGAAATTACGTAAATTCTTATGTTTGAAAAGCCTACCTAAGAAAGATGCAGCATCTGAAATGTCTAAAGGTCAAATGAATAACGGCCGAAATTTATTTTAAACGAATTCCGCACTAAATCTTTCCTAAATAATGTGTTAATGATTTAATCTCTCAAAACAGAAGGTCTTATGTTCGAATATAAAACATTTAAAATGCAAACACATGCCATGTTTCACATAGTATTTAAAGATATTCGAAATATAATTTCTATATATTCTAAAAATGTTGGTGAAAAATAGTTTAGAATCTCTAATTGTATTACAACGGAGGTCAAAAGTATATAGAAAAAAGAAAAATTTTTGTTCTTTTATTGTCGTTCCTGTGGTATGAACACATACAAAAATACTTTTTTCAAAACTTTACAACACACGTTTTTATATGATACCATACATAGCTGTATTTCTAAAAATATTTGTACCATAACGCTACTGATTAGTGAAGGCTGTTATTCGAGAGGATGAAAAAATCATTTCTATCTGTCTGTTTATCTGCATAATATACTACATGCATGATATGGACAATTAATCTTTTCACGAATCTTCATATTTATATAAGGAGCCCTGAGTTCAATATGCATGTAACTCCATAGGAGTTAGCTAAGGATTAGCGAATATTGCTACATTGGTCGTATGGGTAAAATTGAAGGTAACGAGAATATAGCAGAATAAATAAACCAAGTAATATCATGAGGTTTATAATAAGTCATATTATTATTCACAGAGGTAACAGATAAGATAATATTTAGTGTAATAAATTTGTGACAAAATTTAATCTCAGCACATTGCGTTGTAGTAGCTTCTCTAGCTTACTAAGATTTTCATTATTTAACACTGCTATGAAACCTAACTTAGGGAACAATGTAAATCTATCATATGGTAAGATACTTCGAGAAAGGTTTCATCTGTAACTTTATTTTTGCTTGGAACAATTCATTTCTACATAGGCAAGAAAGAGTTCTATAGTAAATTTACCCGTGAAATTTAGCTGAGCGGTATTGAAGCCTCTAAATTAAAATGAGCTATAGACTTGGAATCTGCCAGCAATATGAGCGAAGACTTTTACAACAAGTTATACCATGTTGTAACTTATAAATTACATAGATATTGATGGTGGAAAGAAAGATAGACGTAGTGACTTGATTGCTCCATTTCCTCCCAACCGCCACGTTTACAATGTTTACAAAGAGGGACTGCGGACTGAGACTGCAGACTCTCTATTGCTCTCCATGGTAACAATACAAGATAAATGGTAACATTTATCTTACATTGAGATTCATTCAGGTCCATTCTGGGCAAAAATTAGGACAGATCGAAGCTGTAATGCCCTTTCTCAACAGCAATGAACTCAATCTAAGTGAAAAAGATAAAACATTCATTTAATTCCCATGGCTTCGAAGTATGATGACCAAATATTCATATTTGAAGAAAACATCAATATAACCTGTTCATATCGATTAGTTGCTATTAAGAGAGATAAATAATGGAACTCCCATACATCATACTTAAAATTTACTTATACAGCTTCTTATAGATCTAGGGAAAATAAATTATTTTTTTCGTTTACATTAAGTTTATTAATACGGACAGGTTTGTATAAAATGTTGATAGCAAAATTGAACATGACAGAGTGACAAACGAGGCAACGATAAGAGACATGCACGACAGTCGACAACCGACCGGACACCTACATTTTCCTGCCCAACACTTCCGGCGCTGTGAGTGGTGTGAGGGAAGGGGAGTGTGTACGTTATGTGGTGAAGGCTTTTAGTGTTGACACTAGTGTTTTGAATATTTTATTAATTTAATGACACCGAGAGAAATTATTGTATCTTAGGTCGACTTTATAATTTGTAAACGACAAGAAATATCTAAACTAAATTTGGCATACCTTGACTGGTAATAGTAACTTACTTTACTGTGTAAATAGTGATCGGATGTCCCTTTTTGGTAACGGCCTGTCGGATTTAGAAGAAAATCTTTAATAAGCTTATTATGAGTTGTACATCATTTTATAGGTCTAGTTAAACTGGAAACAAATCCGCAAAAGGTCTTCAAAAGGTTAATCCAATTGAAAGAAATGCTGTTTAAAAGTTTTTTAATGTTTAATAAATTGCACAGAAATAACTAATACTGTACATGTTACAAGTTGAAGTTAATACTTATCGGAATGAAGTAATTTAAAAGTAGGTGTTCAATATGTTCTCCTCTGGCCGGCTAGCGATTTGTGTGCATGGGATTTGGCTGGGAATATTTTAAAGTTGATAATATTCGTCCACTATTTTGGTATGTTTATACTGTTATATAATTACATTTAATATAACTATATTAATTGACATAACAATATGTTATATATTTGGATTACCTATGGCCAAGAGGCTCTATGACATTAGACTTTTGGTCTGAATTAAAGATAGCGCAGGTTCCAATCTTGTCTGTGACTTTTTAACTTTTTTCACTACCATCAACTTTGTACTGTATCGTAAGGTCACCCTATTCTGTTTGGTAAGATACTGGCTTAGACCTAAAAGCTAAAAGTGGATCGGCCTCTCATTTCAATAAAAACAAATAATGATGTATCGTCACACATTTTGAGCAGAAAGTAAACTATAAGCGATTTTTATAAATAACATTGCAACTAATTAAACCAAGCCACGCACACATCTCTGCTTTGCAATGCAAAACAACAAATCTATATTTTCTTTCATTATTGGCAATTACGACTGAAAAACAAACATATTGCAAAGAAAATCACCTGGGAAATAAAAGAAACATTTTAACAGCAATTCCTTTCCTTTCCAACCAATTCTATGTAAATACAACTTAAATTATGCAAAATAAATAGGTTAAAAAAATGTGAAATAGCAGAATATAATATTTTTGTTCCTTTAGACGTTCTTGCCAATCAAATCCCTTATGGAAATTAACATTCCCAAATGTGAAATGATAATGTCGTATTTATTAATTTTCTACCCGTATTTTCAACCAATATTTCAAGTATACCAATCTAATCGGAGCTATTAGTATTTATTTCTTAGGTGTGAATAAGTTTTTTGTATATGACTTATAACTATTTTGGTTTTTTATGTTATTAATTAAAAATACTATACACTATCTAAATTTAAACTAATACTCTTAATATTAATAATATGCTTGGCCCTTATGCTCTAGATTGTCTTCAATATTATTTTAAGCACGAAATCCGCTTAATCCCATTAAATGGATTTGTTCAAACATAACCATAATAATAAGACAACGTAATTTATAAAAAAAAATCTGAGAGAAAATGCTGACCTGGCACGCAAAATTCTCGCTGTTTCACACACGCCTTCTGACATCATTACACTACAATATGAGGTACTATTAGCGCAGTGTCACTTGGAACAATAAAATAAACTCACAATGCCGTCACGCAAAGATCTCATTATCGCTATCCCTCACAGTCCTTATGGCCTCATTGCGTTACAATAGGAGCTACTATTAACACATTGTGACTTCTAGCAATAAAATAAACCTGAGAAAACACACTGTGCCGACACACAAACAAATCACTATTGGTATCCCTCACAGTCCTTTTGATCTTATTACACTTCAATAGGAGGTACTATTTGCACAGTGTCACTTGGAGTAATACAATCAAAGCACTGTGCTGGTACTCAAAGATTTCATCATCGCTAATCCTCACAGTTCTTCTGACCAAATTACAATACAACGGGAACTAAAACACTAACATAGTATGACTTCTAGCAATAAAATAAAACTGAGACAAAACACTGTGCTGACACACAAAGAACTCATTATCGGTATCCCTCACAGTCCTTTTGATCGCATTACACTTAAATAGGTGGTACTATTTGCACAGTGTCACTTGGAGTAATACAATCAAAGCACTGTGCTGGTTCTCAAAGATTTCAACATCGCTAATCCTCACAGTTCTTCTGACCAAATTACAATACAACAGGAACTACTATTAACACAGTGTGACTTCTAGCAATAAAATAAAACTGAGACAAAACACTGTGCTGACACACAAAGAACTCATTATCGGTATCCCTCACAGTCCTTTTGATCGCATTACACTTAAATAGTTGCTACTATTTGCACAGTGTCACTTGGCGTAATACAATCAAAGCACTGTGCTGGTACTTAAAGATTTCAACATCGCTAATCCTCACAGTTATTCTGACCAAATTACAATACAACAGGAACTACTATTTACCCAGTGTGACTTCTAGCAATAAAATAAAACTGAGACAAAACACTGTGCTGACACACAAAGAACTCATTATCGGTATCCCTCACAGTCCTTTTGATCGCATTACACTTAAATAGGTGGTACTATTTGCACAGTGTCACTTGGCGTAATACAATCAAAGCACTGTGCCAGTACACAAATATTTCATCATCGTTATTCCGCACAGTCCTTCTGGCCTAATTACAATACAATAGGAGCTACTATTAGCTATATACTTTTAAACATGATATCGCTGAAGGTGCGTTAGATCTAGAGATAAGCTAAAATCTACGCTTAAAATTTAAAAGGAAATCAGTTCGGTAACCGACGTCTACAGGAAACATACAGAAAAAGAGGTGTGTTGGAATGTATATGATATTTTCAAACGTTTTGTAACAGCTTTATGTATTTAGAATTGACACTGAGACATCAATTGTATTTAATCGCACATGAAAAAAATGGTGATGAAAAATTCTACTTTAGCCATTTCGTATGGCGGTTATTTTTAATCACAACACACAATCATGATGGGAGATTTTTACTAAGCATTTAACCGCTGAAATAAAAAAATTAGATTTAATTTCTAAATAACTAGTAAAATTATAAAAAGCGTTTGAATACATTTTTGACAATTAAATATAAGATCATAATGTATTTAAGATTTCATTTAGTTCTTACTGTGCTATAATCAATACGGCCGCCACGATAGGTGGATCTTACGAAAACACAAAATACATCATAGGCAGGAAGTAACTCACTTTTTAGATTTGGTGCAAACAGCCAAGTGCAAAGAACCGAGACAAGATATACTGTATATTTTACCTGTGTATTTGCATGTTGTGGCAGATTTCTGTAGGGCTATTAAAAGCATTACTCTTCTCTTAAATGAGGAAATTAGTGTTTTTAACATTTCTTACGTAACAGTATACCTAAACACAGTGTGGCACAATCTCCACTAGTGTCAACACTAAAACCTGTCATTACTCTTAAATTACCACCACCCTCCTAGTGCAGCACTCAAAGCACCGGAAGTGTCTCGCCGGAAGAGGAAGGTATCCTGTCGGTGACGACTGCCGTGCATGTTCCTTATCGTTACCTCGTTTGTCATTTTGTCATGTCCAATATTAGTGGACACGAACGAGTGTACGAAAGAACTTAGCGTAAACAACTCTATTTAAATTTTCAAGATGTATTGTTATGAATATATTATTTTAGACAGCGTGAATAATGCAAAGACAAGGATTAATAGGTTTTAACTTCTGCTAGAAGCTAGAAGTTTGAAGGGGTTTACGACTATTCACATTCAATGGTAGACGCATTGTATATATACTATGGCTGATGGATTAAGTTCAAATAAAATCATGTATCGAAAAAATGTAAAGAAATCTAGGTGTCATATAACTACCACATATGAATAATTCAAAAAATTTTGGATGTGTTTATGGAATGCTTATGGACTACAAGACACAACGGAATACAGAGAATATTTTCCTTCTAGGGGTTCAATATTGTTCACAAAGGAAATGAACGTGGGTGTTATGTTCATTTCATAAAAGGAAGAATGTGAGTGTTTTTTATGGATTCCTGAATCGCTATAGCCCAAGTTCCGCATTATTAGCAACTATGTATTCTAACTTAGCGTAGCAAAAGAACCTCGTAAATATTGAAGAGCTGAAAAAAGTGTTAAAGTCTAACTCCTACAATGCAGATAATATTGATAGCAATATGTAGAAATTGATTTCTAAATTGAAAGAGACTATTTTAGACGTAAGAAATACTTGTGACAATGACATAAAACATTAAAAAAAAAAAAAATAAAATAAATGTTTCGCACAAAATTGAACTTTTAATAGCTCCCATTTCTATTTGCAGTACTTAAATAACAAGCTAGATGAGTCAAATTCATTAATTATTAAAAATAGGAATATATCTCACATTTAACTTGATCAAAATTGTAAATTAAATAAGTTTACATTGGAAATGTAAAAGGCCTATCCTATTATTATTAATAATTAACTCTACAAAAATCTACGCATTTTTAGTTAAACATTAGTTAACTTTTGTATTATTTCTAAAACAGAACTTGTGTCGATGTAAATCTTACTCTGAACATATGTTACATACAATAACAATTATGTTTTAGAAAGTATACTGATATCTATAAAATATAGATAAAGTATAAAGTCATAATTATTCACCAAAATTTCACTTTGAACTAGTTGATATTAACAAATGTTGTATAAACAAATCTTTTGGGAGTCTTAATGTATGAGTGTTCGAACAATAAAACGAGCAAGAAATGAAATATTCTAAAATCTATTCACCTAGTGAATGTAATTCTATTGAAAACAACTTTATTTTTGTTGTCATTGTGTTAAGTAATAATTTTCATGTTTCAAAGAAAGGAAATGTAATTTTTCATAATCTAACTCTACTGGTGCTCTTCTTAGAGCTTTCTCAATTTGTTGCTATTCAGGAAGTCACTGAAAAGACAAGTAAAACTGTAGTATAAATACATTTTAAATTTTATTTATGTTTTTAAAATCTTTATTCACATGATGGAATCGATAGGCCCACTATTTTTAAAAAGTAATTTGGTTTCAGGTTTGTAGCCAAAAAGTAAAAAAAAAATATATTTAAAGCCGATTTTCGAAGGAGGCGGGGGCTTAGTTGCCTCCACGAATCCGAATTAAAGATGAAATCCTCCCCTTCAGTTCATGTAACTAAACTAAATACACACTAGTCTTAACACTGGCCCTCCTCCAGATCTAATATCTGGCAGCGCTCCCTACACCCCAATCCTCGCAAGTTCAGTATAAGAAAAGTAAAAAAACATTTTGATCCAACCTTGTTCCAGATGAAATGAATATGAGCACATACACTCCGGTTGGATGCCGGTACAGGAGCGCTGGCAGGGCACGAGGCATTCAGTTTTGGTTTCAGTGGTTTCATTGGGCAGACTCGCCGCACCAGTCCCGCTGACGGCACTCACGGGGACCCTAATGAATCCCAACATAACCAGTAGATATTTAGAAAAATGTTATTGTAAACCTGAGAATAAAAACTTAATTATATTTGCCACAAAGTATATATAAAATATTTAAATTTAACAATTAAAAATAACGATCTGTAACTAACAGTACCTTTTAAGTATTGAAAAACTGTTTCCTAAAAATAACTCAAGACACCAAGTATTATAAAATACACTACTTGGTGACAATATTAAATATTATGTACAAAACAAATTTTCAAATATATAAACATTTACTTATAGGCTAGAACAGCCATACTAAATTATTCAGCGTGATAACATTTACTTGTAACAATAATTCACTGGATTTTAATCATTCTATTATAATATTATAATAATTTACATTCTATTATTAAATATTAATTGTAAGGTAGGCCTAATAATAATTACAAAATTTACAAATAATAACAGAACATTATTTCCCAAATAACAATAATTAAATTATAATCCGTTCACGCTACTATAAGGCAATTAATTAATTAACCAATAAAATGAAAATCATGAATGTTGCCACCCAATTTTGCACGCAAAACAAAACACGAGGTAACGAAATTTGCAAAGTCTGTACCGTCTCGCTTACACTAAATAAATACAAGGTGATAACTAAACAAATAATTTCCGTTCGCCGAACGGATCGATTAGAAAGCACGGCGCAAAAATATAAAAACTTAACTGGCATGGTTAAAAAATTAACAAAATTTAGAACATACGATAGACAGGAAAGAACACTTTGCGACACGAACAACGCACACGAGGAACACAAGTTACAAAATAATATATAAACTACTATTAACTAAGCTACGAAAATATGTGTCTGGGAGGGAGAGAAAAACCGCCAACTAATAAAGTTAAGAGGGTGAGAGAGACAATTACCTGCCGAAAGTAGAGGAGCTAGCCAGCCATGGGGAAACGGGAAGAGCAGAGAACAGCCAGAAACACAGTAGCTTCTCCGAACGTGTCTGACCGCTCCGAACAGTAGCCGGTGCCGGTGAACAGCTGGTCGGTAAACTAGTCAAGGTCAACCAGCTGACCTCAACCAAACAGTCCAACCAGGCAGAAAATCAATACTTGACGAAGTGGACTCCCCCACCGACTGATAAGAGTGGCCGAGGTGGGAAAGGTAAGACAAAAACGTTCAAACTGAGCCCCGGCTCATTACTCATGTTAAGATATTATACTAAATGTTTTGTACAGTTTTACGTAATTTAATTGATTACTACGTGATTACATTTCTAATCATTACATAACATTTATAATAAAAAAACATCGTATTACAACGTTAACTTGTAGCTATTGAAATGAAATTCTGTCAGCTGATTTTAATAATCTGGATACAACTTTAAACCAGACATTTTAAAACATTTTAACCATGAAGCATGGTTTTTGTTTTATTTCTAAGAATATTAACAATATTCGCAATTTAAATGAATGAAAATTAATTGAAAATACAATAAATGGCCGGATTGAAATGTGAATACAGGTATATACAGGTGTTACAGTGGTAAAAATGTGAAGACACCATCTACGTAGTTTCTGACTGTTAACATAATATTCATTCCAAAATATTGTTTAATAACCCCGGAAAGTATTGTTAATACATCCTAAATGCATCGGAGAGTCGTAATTATTATACTCAGTCTCAATCTGGACGTTTATCATTTATTAACAATGTTTATACTGTAATTATTTTTTCATTGGTATTTCTGAATTATGCATTTTTTAATATTCGCGCTGTCAAACTCCATCAAAACTTTGAAGCAGTAATACCCAATTCACAAATTCTCATGTTACACTTTGCAATAACATCTTCTTTAAAATTGAAAACAACATTAAACTCCAAATTTTATGTAGTTAAGAATTACAAAGGAGACTTTTGGCAGTCGGTTCCAAAAACACATTACAAACTTATTCATTCTGATATTGTGTATTGCTATGTACGAATTTTTCTAGAATTTCTTTATCCTTTAAAAGGATTTATATCTGCCGTGACATATTTTGGTAAATTGAAGTGCTTTTATTACTCAATTGGGTTGTTGCAACTGTTGAATGTTAGAACGTGCACAATGAATATTGCTGGACTAATCCGTGTTGAGTTTTTCCACAACGCACAGACCTATCCACTGCTTCTAGATTTTTAAGGATTCACCTTAAGGCAAGATCTTAGTATTTTTGAAATTAAAGTGGTAAATTTAACCCTAGGCTTATCCACTCTCCGTACAACTGTTTCGAGTGTTTCAAATCTGTCTTTCTTTTCTGCAAATTCTGCACGTGGACTATGCAATCAGTGAAGGTTGCAGTGCGCATTGAGATCTTAACTAGCCTTACCTGATTAAAAAAATCTTGTTTTTAATCCTGCATTATCCTGCACTTACCACTCCCATTCCCGAAACCCAAAAATGGAGGCCCATTAAATTGGTAAAAGGTTCTATTTAAGCATCTATTATGCATATTTTCTCACAATAAAACTTAAAACTGAGACATGAACTTAAGAAAACACTAATCTACTACAATTTTTATAAATAAATCTCCCAATCCTATCTGAAACAAAATCTTTATAAGTGTTTTAAGAATCATATTGTTTTTAGATTTGCCCCAGCAATTTTTTTGACAATTGATTCCTTGTTCAAAAATTTTATTAAGCAAAGCAAATTCTTTATCTTCCTTATATAATAATATCTTTTTTCTTAGCTGTTTTAGTAAAACAATTACAATATAAATCAAAATACGGTTTTATAACATTTAATCAAAGTTTCCATGGAGACAATGGGGAAGTATTTAAAATGTAAATTTGCTTTATATTCCAAAAGCAGTTAATATAATCAAAAAGAGAGATTAATTAACGTGATACATTTTGCCACGCCGTAAAGTTCGCTGCGTGTTTGTCTACCCGATCTAATGTGCTCATCATAATATACTTCTTACTTGATGGATGAGGCTGTAGCATGACTAGCTGCTGTAAGTTATACATTTAGCTCGGCTTTGTTCCCAACATTGGTAATGATACCTCGACAGTTTAACCCTTTGGGTGCCAAGGGCCGATATTATCGGCTCACTATATTTAACCAAAGCGTGCCGAGAGCCGATGTTTTCGGCCCATTACGTTTAACCGAAGTGTGCCGCGGGCCGATATTTTCGGCTTTGCGATTATATTATTTTTTTAAATCATATAGTAAGCGAATCTTCATAACAGATACATCAAACGAAAGGGGAAGAGTTACTTAACAAATTGATATATAATAAGTATAAGGTCCAGGACAGTATGTGTCAAGTGCACCCGGGGTTGCCACCTTGACTGTCTCCCCCGCCACGAGTGTAAATAGACTGAACGTTTATGTAACAATGTATATATTTTATATAGAGAAATTTCTTTGCATAGTTTTTTATAGACTTAGTAACATTTTTCAATAGGCCTATGCTATAGACTATAGGCACTAAAAAATAGTGAGTGATTGAAGATTGGACTTTTTCTGCCTTTCAATAACTGAGGGTGAGTAAAAGCAAATAATATAAAAAAATAGGCTATTTGTCATGATTTTATTTTTTGTGAACACGCATTAGGGTCCTAACCAATGTTTTTCAACCATCTCAATGCTAGTTTAATAAATATAGTTTTGTTTAGAAAAGTCCTTACAATAACATGCCCTTACATTAAATTGTTAATATTTTAGCATTTTAGTCCAAATGTAAAGTTTTATTAAAAATGTTATAAAACTTTTATTTCTCAATATTTCTTTCTGAAATTTTCCATATTAGTTCATAATTATACATACTAATGTAAAATGTAACATATGTTTACATAAATAGTAAAATAATATAAGTTTTCTAATAAAAAAATACAAAATAAAAAAATGTTTTTATTTTTATTTTATTTTTTAGTTTACTTATTTATGTTTTTGGATATTATCATAAAACTTTGTTATTACATAACAGTATATTTCATAACCTACAAAACAAAACAAAAATTGTCCATTTATCAGTATTAGGATAGGAGTTATACAATTTTTAGTCTAACATAACAAAATAGCTGTTTTGTGCTTGGCACACTTGGTTGTTATAGGCCATTTACTACTGGCACTCAGGAAACACACCCACAGCTCACATGCATGGCATTACTCAAAACGAATCTTGAAATTTGCTTGGCATCCAAAGGGTTAAAACGTAAAATAATTTGATGATAACCACTCTACTTTAGTGCTTCAAACAATACCAATTCATTTCTTACTACAATAAATTATTATGAATTCCCCTATAGTGGGAAGGGTGGACTCTATGAATGTTGAGTTTAGCTCCAGTTCATTTTCCTCTTGGTGCAGCGTCTTGAACCTCATATTCGTCTGAAGAGATCCAAAAAGTCGGCGACAGAGAAGCTCAAATGACCTCTTTTCATCATTTCGACATCAGAGTGGTGACCGCGCTTAGATATCATGTCCAAAACATCGTAGTGCACTCAATTGTGCAGCTGATGAGACAGTTATAATACTTCTTCACCTTTAAACTAAATTTTGTAGCCTATGTGTCCCTAAGGTTTAAAACTATGTAGTGTTTGTTTTGAGCATCTTCGTCACCGATATTTCTAAATGTTTATTCAAACGAACATAAGAAACGTGAATTCGAGCTACACTCAACATTAAAAATTCCAAAATTTGATCAAATGTTGTTAGAAAAAATATATAGTAATACATATTGATAGATACGAAGCTGAAAGACGACTTAATTTAACTGTATTAAAAAAAAGCTAATCCGATAATTACTTGTCATGAATGTTTTTTTTACGATTAATAGAGTAATTAATGTTTTATTTATTATGAAATGGGTATTGAAGTATTAGTTTTTTAGAAAATTGTGTGTCAAACTGTTTGAGGATTATTATTAATATTACCATTAAAAAATTATGCAATTAAGTTTATAGTAAAATTGGTACATGTCAGATCAGTAATACAAGAATTCGTGAAACTTAATGTATATCAATGTATGAGCAATCTTAAGCTCACGCCGGGAAATAGTTCGCTATCACATTCTTTAGCGTCTACAAGACTGATGGTGAGTTTGTGCGCGCCATTCCATGTTTAGTAGCAGAGATTTTTCTGGTGAAACATCCAAGTACATTAAACCTCTAGCAAAGAGTTCTCAGAACTGAGATCCAATTATTAGTTCCGATGAAGATTATTAAGTAGAATTACGTCAGTACTGTATTGTACATCATATGTCCGACATTAAATCTGTTTTCAAATTAAAAAACTTGTCACATTTTTTCAACCTTTAATACTGGAAAAACAAAAAAAATCTGAAAATCTTTAATAAAGATTTGTTAATATGAATATGTTTACGATTGAATTTAACGTTTATTTATAACTTTTCACAGATTTCCAACATTATTAAAATATTACTTTGCATAATTTTACGTACAAAAATTAAAGAAACGCAAATACCACTAGATCCCCTTTTATAATTCCAATGCATGGAAGTTTATAATACCGGAAGTGACAGGTTAAAGTAGAAGGTGTCCGATTGGTTTGAAGACAGTCATGCATGTCCCTCGTCACGTCTTCAAACTCAACTTAATTTCCAACAGTAGTTCTTTTTAAATCAACTAAATTGAATTTAAACAATTGATGCTAGCAGATGTCCCCAGGTTCGCACACAATTATATAGGTTTTGCACCTTGTATTAGCACTTCTGGCCGAGTGAATTATATTTCCGTCGCCAATGGTAAGGTTTGCATTCTTCCCAAGATCAAATAATATTTTACAAAGTGTCTATCGATGGTTTTTAATTTACTTCCATGTTAATAATTTTTGTTCCTTGGCTGACTTTGCCTCTTTCTTGATTAAGAAAATATAGATATATAGACTGCTATGAGAAGCCTACTTTTAACGAATGACATACTTAATTTAGGTTTCATAAGAGTCTTTAAGTGTAAATAAAAAATTAGATTTAAACTGTCTCTTATACCTGCACTGCTAGCAGTTACTCGCTGCTTTGTACGCAATTTAGTAGGCGTTACACGTGTATAATGACTGCTGATTCGAGTAAATTATATTTTCGACCACCAATTTTGACTTTATCTTGTGGCTACGATCGATAAAATATGAAAAAATATTTGTATTCATGGCCATTGTAATTTATTTTATTGGTGGTGGTTCGGAAGTCACCTTTAAGCCGTTTGGTCCCCAGGTTAAGTTTTAGAGAGAGCTTCTTAGCCCTAACTTCGCCTGGTAAAATAAGACATTCTTTACTTTTTTTTTACTTTGTTCTTTGCATGTTTTGTTTCTTACTTGGTTTTGCCTTGTTTCCCAATCAAGGAAACGTATATATCAAAGATCAGAGAAGCCTACATCTTTCAAAAGTGAACTAAGATGGGTTTTATATACCAGTCTTTAAATTTATAATAACAGTTAGATAATAGCATTGTCTTTAAGACCTATTACATAGCATCTGATAAAAGTATATATAGTTAAAAGTACATTTACAACGACACCACAGGTTTGTTCCTTTATTACCTGAAAAATATTGTTAAATTTTAGAACATTTAGTGCCAGGAATTGGTACATTAGTTCAAAAAGCACAGTCAGCGAACTTTCATCTATTCAAACTCCTTCAAAGGGAGTCTTCAGTGCCATATTCTGACCATCTTATGCTTTAAGGCATATAATGTAGACGAGTACTTAAATAACAGCTGAAATCTAAAACGGGGTTAAAATATTTGTTATTCCTTAGAGAATGTTATCACTTTAAATGTAAAACCAAATTGCAAATATGTAAATAATGTTTACACAGACCAGTTGATTACATTAGACGTGTTCTTTAAATTATTATTTCACAATTTTAGAGACCAAGATGGTAAGTTTTTATATTTAAATAGGACGAATGGATTTTCGAAATAAGAATAGGCCTATACTCATCGCAGGGACCGTAGAATGTCCATTTAAAACTTCGGTAATATCGATCGAATAGTTTACACGTGAAAGCAAAACAAAAAAATAAAGGCATTTTCGCATTTATAATATTGTTATGATGAATAAAAAAAAGTCTTACTCCATAACTAAATGAAAATCAAAATCTGATTTTGCCACTAAATGCAGTCACATCCGGAACTGGACTTACACATGGACACACTTATTAGTGCTGGATTTTACAGTACTCAAGATCATTCACAGTAGAACCGCAAAAATATATGCTTTTACTTCATATTCCTTTATTTTGACAAAAAACCATTTACTGTTGTGTTTAAGAAAATTGTAATATTATTTAAATAATTACGATGTATGTGTGACCTCACGTTTTATTTACGCAAGCGGATAGGAAATCATATTGTTTATTTAATTTTTATATTTTACAACACCTAGTGGCCTTCCTCAATTCTTAAATTTACAATTTTTAGTCATAAAAATTAATAAAACATGAGTAAAAAATTATGTAATCCTGTATAACATGGGGAGCTATTAAAATGAAAAATGTGTTTGTAGTGTTTATTATTTTATATTTTGTTTTAAAATTTGTCCCAATTTCATAATATTAATTGTAATAAAGAATTGATTTAATACAAAATTTCTGGTGCCATTCAACAAACTACAGCTTCTGAAAACAATTAGATTTACCTAGGGAATACAATCAAAATACAAAATTTTGCTAACAGACGCCTATGCAGTTTATGTCGGTCATTTTCGAAAATAACCCTTGCTCTTAACACGATCATCTTATCGCTGCGTGGAAACTGCCCACCTGTGTTCGTACTTTAAAGGGTCAGCCTTTTAGCCGGGTAAACTTAACTCTCACACCCCTGAAGCTTACTGCCTTTACCCATCTCCTCGATCACATTGTAAAGTGTACTATAATGTTATGGGCGGAATGGTTGTTTAATGGTTGATTTAAATACTGCTTATTCAAGCAAAAAGTTACGCATTATATTTTGGGTTTGGAATACACGTAACGTAGCTATGGTGGGAAGGGTTGATTCAACACAAATGTTGAGTACAGGTCTATTACAATTCCTTTTTAAGTGTCTTCGTCACCAATTTTTGGATCTCTTCGGACAGACTTTGATTCCAGTTTTCAGGAGTTAAATATGTTACACCGTCACATTTATAGCATCAAGTAGCACAATAACATCTTTAAGTAACACTATATTTTGGGAAAACAAGGTTTTAATGTTAATTTGCATATATTTCGAAGAAAACTGCTGTACGGTTAAATAGAAATAGCGCGATGTCTTAGTTTTTTTCTGATATTACATGATCAATAATATCTAACGAAGTTTGCTGAACATTAATTAATATTATATTTATGACATACATCTTATAAATTGTATAAGCAGTACAACTTAGCCCTTCACAAGATTGTCCCTGAATGTCACAACCAACAAGGGACGGCTGCCAAGGTCCCGGCAAGATAAGCTGAGCCTCATTTAAGCTTCTATTGTACGCTAACAATGCTGCGAGAGGATTATTTCCTTGCTACCAGCTAAAACTCAATTTCAGTTAGCGGCGAGTTCCACTTTTGCAATAAATTGTTTGTGGCTCCATCTACCTATTGAAGTTTAACTTTTCAACAATCGATATAACTAACTTGTTAATACATTCATTTTTATTGTGGGATATAAACTACCGAGTTTATTTTTATTTAGCTGTTTGTTGACAAAACAAAATGTCCTGTCACAAAACTTTGGTAAATGGGCTAAAGTGTGTGGCTGTTAATCAGCACATTTGAAATTCTATCTTTCTCTTTATAGTTCTTGTAATTGCTTAAACAGTCAAGAAGATTTTCTTGTTTGTGATCTTATCGTTATCAAACAAGTATAATGATTTTAGCCTATAACACACAGTTACAGTAACTTAACTTAGAATATGTGTACAGTGTACACAATTTTAGAATATTGCATCATGTAACAATGGCAGGTAATAATTCTAATAAGGATCTAGGCATATTTAAATTATTAACCAAATTTTTGGATTATAGAATTGCAATACACATTACATAACTGTTAAAAATATTCACCTATTGCTTTTCTAAATTTATTTCCTAACAACTTCAAGATTTTATGAAATTTTACTGTATCTAATATATGAACCACGGATCCTTTTTTTAAAAAGGGAAGGAAAATATTAATTTTCACTAAACGGCTGGAATTTAACTAATTTTATAACATGCGTACCATATTTAAACACACTTTGTTGTGCATGTGGAAAAATATTATTAATCACATGCATATACGAGATGAATGGAATATAACCCATATCAAATCATTAAACCATCTTGGGACTTCCAGAAAAACACCGTTTATTGATACAAAATTATCAGATGTTTTTCCACACGAACCAACTGAAACTTTTCGAAAGTTAATAACTTTTTATACATTGTATCATGTATTTATTAGCAAATCAAAGTAAAAGGCCCAAACATTTAATGAAAAATTCACAGATCTGGATTGACTGGAATGATAAGATTGTGCAAACTCTTAATACGAGTAATTTAATGGATGAGTTAGCAAGATATGCACGAAGTCAAAACGCGTACGTGGGAGCAGAGAGTCGCTTTTAAATAGTTATCCAAATTACTTCTCGGAATGTTTGAGAACTCCACGCGTGAAGGAAGCACACGAACTTTCTTTAGTAAATATGTAGAGCTGTAGCTCAACTCCCTAATCACCTTCCTTTCCTCAATTACAAAATGAATGCGTCTGCACTCGTCTCTTTTAATCCATGAATATTTGTCTAAATACTTGTCTTTTGTGCACAATATTTAAACAGCCCTTGATACTGAAATTTATGACAGTAATTAATTATGTAATTTAAGTTTTTGATGCTACTTAATTTTTGTCTCGTTGTAAAATCAACTGTGTATTATAATGAAAAATCTAAATTATTTTATAAATTAAAGTTATTATTTAAAGGTATCCGTTAAAATATTAGGTTTTTTTTAATTTAGGAGGTAATATAAAATTTAAAGGCATGTTGATAACATTATTGATCAACAAGCTAATTTTTTGAAGTATGTGGTAAAAGCACTTAAACATTTTTTTTTTCAAAAGTTAAGTATTGTTCTGATCAAAATGTTATTTTATTCTATTTTATTGGTTTCATTAGGAGTGAGCAGTAACTTGTTTAAGATAGTATGGTGTGTATTAGAAGATAAAACACAAAACTGCATTATAATAATTCTGTAATAAGGCAGTTTAACTTTTTATTTAAATGTAATCAAACGTATATTTTAAATCCTCCATTCCATCACTTTGCTAAATAATAAAATAGTAGGTTTCCTACAGATAGTTTATGCATTAAACACCTACTTCAACATTACCTACTAGTAATTCTTGTGATTGCATAAAGAATAAAAAAAGGTGCTGTTATACGAAGAATTGACAATTCACATAACATTTTATGGATATACTGCACTGTCCGAGGTGCTTAGGTTGTCATCAGAAACAGTTGACATCAGAAACCATAAGTCTTCAAATACAAGACTTAGTAGACAACACACATTTATGTTATGCAATCTAAATTACCTATATCTATAAAGGTTTATTGCGTTTAAATATAAATCTCTTTTTTTTATTAAACTTCGAGTATTTTTTTTTAAAGCCACCATTTTGAGACGAGATTATATTTCTGGAAAGTGTTTTATAAACAAGTCAGTATGTTTTATAAACTTTGGCAATGTTTAAATTTCATACTTTTTTTTAATCCATAGATTTCTATCTGTATGGATTTTAATAAAAAAGCTCTAGAGACTTGGAACTAGGTATAAGTTCAAAAAAGTCATTTTAGAGTCTAAATATCAAGTAAAATCAGATAGTTTGTCTGCTTGTCTGTAACGCTAATAAAAATGTCATACAGAGTTGAAACTTGATACATAATCTTTTATTGGTTCAATCTAGAACACTCTAGATTTTGGAGTCAAAGGTCAAATAAACGTCAAATAATCCGTCCGTCTGAGCAAAAGCTCATTCGATGCGTTATGCTGGGTTCTTTGGTACGGTTGAATGAAGGATAACATTTACATTACTTACTTTATTCATAGATTTTAAAGGTTTGATATACAAGTACTAGAAAAGGAATGAAATAATATACACCTAGGACCACTTAACAGTGATATAAATTATCATTGATATAAAGTCATTTATTTAACAGTTTCAATTTTAAGTTCTCCTAGCTCCATACCTAAACGATATTATATATTGTACTTTTAATATAATTTGATGTTTATAAAATAGTAACAACGCATCAGAAAACCATCAGTGTCACGTGTATCTTGTAGCGGGTGAACCCAAAGGTATGCTACACCTGTGAACACCCGGCGTGTGTTAATTATATGTATATATTTTTTATTAATAATTAAATCATATATTCAGAATCAAATCCCATTGCTTGTTTTTTTATGTTTTATCCCATATTTAATTCATTTGAAGTTTAACTGGATGTAACTGATTTTACAGCCTCTACATCTATATTAAATGAGCTGAGAAATATTAAAATCAATTTAATAACATATTTATATTCGTCTCTTGTTTGTTAGAGTATTAATTACGAACTAAAATGAAGACAATCTAAGTAATTTTCTATACTACTTTCAATGATTGCCGATTCAAGAAAATGTTAGTAATGTTGTTATTTGATCCAAGATTTAGAAAGAGGCCTATAAATTGAAGGTTATAAGAATTATTTTACATCGCAAGAATGAAGGTCACGAGGAATTAGTTTGTTTGGTATAGAGTCTTCCAGGTGAAGGTACAATATCACGCTGATCAAGGTTCTAACAGTCCAGAAATCTAGAAACGTCTGTAACATTAGAGTGGGGAAGTACTCGTATAGAATTTTCCTATGTCTAATCTGTTACTCTCCTGATTATGCTTCTCATTCTGTGCCAGATTACAATTGCGCTGACTCTCTATTCTTTTCTGTTTATTCCCTACACTAGCACATTGCTACCATGAGCACATAAGTTTAGCACTACTTGTCATACTTGATCGTAATATGTTCATAACCGTGCGTATATCCATTCAAACTTATGTCATATTTTATACGTGTTTGTTATATACGTAGGTGTTATACCTGCTTTTGGCCCTTATCATACACTATAATAACTAAACACATTTTTGGTTTAAAGTTTTTTACTGACGATGGACGGTTTGAAAGGATAACAGGGTTTTGGTAATTTGCCATTTACCACTTTAAGTCTTACACCTTTTATTTATTTATTTATTTCAACGGTTCCACCATTTTTACAAAAGTAATTCAACAAATCAAGTACTTAGCAATCAAGATGACAAATCATAATCAATATACACAGTCTTATGTAAGCTCTAACTTGAACAACATAGGCAATAACAGAGTGATATACTATAAATATGAATAACAAAAACAACAATAAATAACAAGGAATAATAAGAATACAGTAACAGCAACGATAAATAAATAATTGACCAATGCTATAACATTAATAAAATTTAGAAACTCAACAATATACTATCAATAATTAATACAATCGTAGCTCTTAGTTACTGTAAGTGGATCTGTATTAAGCATGTGTTAGGTGTTTACATTTAATAATTTGTTTTTCAGGGTGTATTTTGAATCGTGAAAAAAGTCGATGTGCGCTGCCTCACTACCCAGTTTTAGAAGTCTGCATATTCCATGGTTTGATGCATAATATGTGGGCCTAAATCTTCTGCAGAAAAGTGTCTTAGAGCGGGTACCTCTTGGTATAGAGAAGTCTACATCCGACACTAGATGAGGCTAGATGATCGTTTATAATCTATAACGATGGAAAATGTAAAAATTCCTGTTAATTACACAGTGTTACTAATATTAAACTTAATTTTTTGTGTTACACAACTCTTTATCTAGGCCAATTTGTAAAATCTACTAAATTTTAAATAGTTATAAATTAAACACATATTTTTTTGTGTTTAATGATAGACTAAACACTAGGCAGTGCTATTTAAAAGTATTTCAAAAAAATATATTTTACAAGGTATGAAACATTTACCCTGTTTTCAAGACGAACTGACAAACGTCCATGCAGTACTTAACAGTCTATGTCTGTCGTTAATTAACGTACTATTCTTGTCTAATAAGCAATGAACACAATCGAAATATTTTTTAAATATTTTTAAAATATTGCGTTGATTTTATGTATGTAAATAACTAATGAAAAGCTACATAAAAACATCTTCCATTATTGATTCTGAACTCGGAGTTACAGTATTTACATTTCATAAATTAATTGGAAATTTGTTAAGCAATATTTTCCATACATTAGTAGATCAGAATACTTTTCATTTCACCTTAAAGAAAAGTAATTACACTTGTCCGTATAAATTTACTGCTAGCTTGATAAATTACATTTCCAAAGCTGATTAAAAAACGTGTTGGCTTCTTAATTTATTACTTCCATTAATTCTCGAAATAAAACATCATCGTGTATTGTTGATCTGTCTTGTTTTAAATACCTGTTTTATAAATCTAACAAGTCTCCTCGACTCAGGAGGACTGAGGGATGTTTTGGAAAATGTGAAATATTTGCAAAACATTTCATTTAACTACTGTAGTTCATCCTTTACTCTAATAACCAGTAATATAATTTTAGAATCTTATATGTAGAAAATTTAACCAAGCAATTAAGCAGATTGGTCCTCAATATTGCTTTTTTTTCTTTGTCCCATGTTCACTAAATACATAATATCTACTATCCTAACTAGATTATATTTTCAAATGAAGAAACAAATAATAATCTTCAACAAATTTAAAAGCAAATAAGGACGCTATTTTGAAATAAAATTTTCCAATAAAAACAATTGAAAATTCTGTTGTTCCTAATGTTGTAAAAACGAATGTTCCTTATGCAATTCTACACAACATTAATAAACCAGTTATATTATTTTAACACCACAATTAACTTTATTCAGTTTTCATATGCAGTCAACTTTTTTCTTTTTCTTTTTTAAGTTTAAAATTTGTTATTTTAGTTTCTTTTGGATTTTGTTCTGATATATAGTATGTATCTAAATCGCAAGTGTTTCAAAACACATTAGAAGACGTCTTTATGAGTTCTCAAGAGTTCATACCCCAGTCCCTTTCTTTTTCTGGTTTGTTTCGGCTACATAAAATCTCCACAGATGCGTGGTGCTGCATAAAATATTCAAATAATACCAATGTTTGATTAAATTAAATTTTAAGTTTTGGGACAAAAACGCCTTTGTTGGCTTCGAAAACTGCGTCTAACATTTCAAGAGCCCTAATCTTTAAAATACACTTTAATAATTTTAAAACTAGTATTTTTTAAACACAAATACTTGTTTAAATTGTACAACTTGCTCAAGAGTAGTCAAGTTCTGAAATTTTATTTGCGCTCGATGGATTTCGAGTGCTGATCGAGATCATACTAGAGCTGACTGCACGAACTTTCTTGATTTCACGTCCGCTCCAGATTAGCATCAGGCATTAATATTTTGTGGTTTCTAGCATAATAGAGCCCTACGTAAGTTCTGAAGACGGCATATTATGGCTTGAGTTACTTCCTCCTCAATCACAGAAAGTTACTTTTCTATAACATAATCTTCAAGCTCTAATGAGAAAGTACTCTTATTCAAATATAGATTAATTGTCTTAAAATTAAAGGAATTTCGGATACTATTTCTAATAGTAAAAATAATAAGCTTAATGTTAAAAATAATGATCAAGCTGTTTTTAACATTACAAGAAATTTTTAATAATCAAGCTGAATGTTTAATAATTAATTTGATATATTTAGTAAATCAAGACATTAAAAGTGAGAAAAGTTACATAACAAAGAAATAATTACATAACTAATAAGTTTTATAATACGTTAAAAATAAAATAAAACATAAAGACAAAATTGGCAACAACATGTAATGTATTCAAACAAATGATTTTGAGTTTAAAACAAAAAAAAATGAGATAGTAACATCAGCCGTTAACTGTAATTATTATTCAGCAATTGAACAACGTTTGTAACTCTATTATTGTATTTTAAGGGTAGTATGGCACTTAGTGAAACATTTACTGCGTCGTAATTGTTTGTCGTAATGAAATTAAAATTTGTATTTAAAAGTGTGTTTAATGAAAACAGTTATTACTTTATAGTTTTATTTACTTAAAAAATTACCAAAAAACAGACAAACACCAAGCAAGATATAAATGTCTTTTGGGGTATTTCTTTCTTATTTTTCGTAATGAATGAAATTTTAAAGTTTGATTGGAGTGATTTATGAACACTCTGTTTATATATAATTTTTATTTGTAAACGCATATACATAGTTTTTATCATACCAACTGTTTATATAGAATAAATTTTATTGCTATGACTGAACTTGTAACTTCTTGAATTATGTAAATTTAGTCTATTAAGGTTGTCAAATTAAATTCTATAATAAGATTTCATTGCGAAGTTAAGATTATGTACGTTCAGTTAACAAAACTAAACAACCGAAAGTTTAATTTGATTAGTTCTACTAGAAGCACAATCTTGTACGGTACGGTGAAATACCCGCTGTGATGAGCGTTTTTCCACTACAAGTTGTGTTGAAGGAGATTGTACTCTATATAACTTTTACAGTTTTTTCTTTCATTTCTGGAATAGTTTTTTCATTTGTTTAATTTTGAAACTTTAATCTTAAAACTAAACCAGCTGCAACATCTATACGGTTTGGATGAAATAAACATTTTCATAAATAAATATAAACATGTACTTACGAAATGAGTTTTCAAAATATGTAAAAAGAATTTTTTAAATTAAAATCTAGACAAAAAATAAATACGTGTGTTTTAAATATTGCACGATGAATTTCAGATTTAGTATATTGAATACAACTGTATACAGAATCAGACCTAATTATTTCATTGGCAGAAATCTTAACATATAAAATTTAAAAAAACGTAACCATTTTACTAGCCGATAACTTTTACTGAGGTTTGCAAAATCTTATGAATGCCATTTTCTGATAAATCTATGTACCGCAATAAATCAAACGTCATAGTTAATTATTCTCTTGATATTGGCATAACTTATGTGAACATTTTCCACTTAAAGCTGATTGAATGTAGAACTAAAGTGTTAATGAAGAATGGCTTGTATGACAATTATACAATAGCATGACCATTTTTACGCGCAACTTAAATCAAATAAAATTTCAAGAATATTTGCATCTCATTTCAGAAATACAGTTTAGTATTGTTAGATTAAAAAAACAAATTACTTATTGGAAATTTTGATAATATACCAAAATATTTTTTGGTAGATTTTATTTTTGTTAAATAATTAGTATCATCTTGCATTAAATAATCTTATCCTTTTTTTGCTTTTTATTGATGAAATTATGGTAAAACATAACACCGATAAATATTGCAAATTTACAATACATGACATACTAACGGGCAAACAACATTTTTATGAGCTAAAAGTTACTTGCAACTAATTTGACAGAAATATATGTAGCGATAAATCTCCCAACCTGCACACGTGATGCGTAAACATTATTACTAACGGTTTGACCGCTATCGGACCCGAAATCTCAATTTTCACGTAAATTTTACCAGAATTTCGAACGTAATCGCGTTTTACGTGCCTAAACAAGGTAGATACTGCAAAATACTACTTAAATTTTTTGTAGACAACATTATACACTAAATACTGTTTAATAATGTGTTTTTACCACGAGAAATGACACAGTAGGGGACACGTAAACGGAAAACATCAAGTCCGAATTGAACCACCAACCAAATCGCTCCTGTCCCCGAATTCCGCTTATCCCCGAAGTTAGCCAATACCCAAATGGGGGCCTGGGGGCGTAGCCCCCAGCGAGCCGAAGGCGAGTCGTATGCTATAACACTCCATTCCGTTGTGTCGACTCTCCCAAGCAACAAATAAATCTAAATTATTAAAAATTTGAATTCCCAACATCTTAATGTTATACCTCTAAACCTTATTAATGCTTTGTACCACTATTTGCAATCAAATGATTATTATATTACTATTTAAGAAGTGCGCTATTTAACATAGCAAATTATTTATTTTGTAACCCCAGTTTACCCTTAGATTGCATTTATGATTAAAGATTTAATTAAGTGGGAGTTATATTGTACATGTTGTATCTTAATTGCATTGTGATTATAGAAAAACAATACCAGTATGGATACACTGGGATAGACCACTGTAAGAGATGACCTGGCTGAGAGACAGATGGATAACAACGACGAGGGGGAGTTGCCTGCCACAATTATTTATCTCGTATGTCCGGACAACGTCACATCTTCATGCGTGAGTTTGCTCCATTTGTCTGTTTTCCTTCCCTGGAGAATCTGACATGGAATGGAGAACTCTCTGTGACGTGCTTTCTGTAAACTCAAGTAAATTGCATCCCTTGGTAAACAAATCAATTCAGTACAATATATTGTTTCAAGAGCACTGTTATATATAAAGTATAAAACCAATGTGAATAGTCATGTAATATTACTTATCACTGTACAGTTTTATTTTTGTAAATAGCAAATTTTTAATTCATTCTGTTTTTTTTTACAATAATGCAAGGTAGGAGTATTCCACACAGTTTACTCCTGTAGAGCCACAACATAAATTTATTTAAAGTTTTGGAATTTGTCAATATATATTATCATAATTATTCTTAATACGCAGTGTGCTTATCTGAAATGTTAATCTTCGAGCAATAAGTAATTGCTTTTATAATCAGAAAAGGTATAGTAGTGGTTTTTTGTATTTTTATATACTTTTACCACATAATTTTAATTACATGTAACCTTCATTTTACAAAATAAGTTTCTTTAATTAGATATTCAATTATACTGATGAGTCATGTCAATGATAGTTATTGTAGTGACACATTTTGGAATAACAGTTACTAAGTGGACACAATCTATTTTGACGTGACAACGTCTTAAATTAGGTTGCGGCTCGGAGTCACTCATGAAAAAGTGTAACGCCCGGTAACGTTACGATGCCCGTCCAGTGGGTCCGCCGCACGGGATCCGCACGGGATAAAGCAGATAACTGTGGGTCCGCCGCACGGGATAAAGCAGATAACTATGTTTATTCGTGAAAATGTGGAGTGCTTAGATTCGTCATTTACAACAACTACAACAATAAAGGTAAATAATTGTACACTGATATTTCATTATCGTAAACTATGATTGATTGATTAATTGTTAGATTGACACAAAAGTTGAGAAACTGAGTTTATAGGTTATGTCATACTATTGACAAATGTTGATAGTGTTAAGTAAATTATTAGTTTAAATCACTCTGCAATCAATCGTAATTCAGTCGATTGAGAAGAAACAGCGCGTATTGCTAGTCAAACATTTAAAATAACAAATTATAACCTCTAACCTGTCATAACAGTGCGACCAAACAAACGAACTAAACCGACCAATCACCACGCGCGAAGTTAGAATTTAACTGTGTTTAGCAAGAATTTCAAATTCCAATTTTAGTAAATGTTTTATTCAACTTTACCATTTACAATAACAAATTTTAATTAATTTCAAATTATGTACAATGTTTTAGTAAACAAAATATATTTCTATAGTTAAAATTTGTGCAATTCTTATTTTAATTCAATTCCTTATTCCTATTGTGCAATTTAATAATATTCATATCAATAAATATTCTACCGAGAAAAAGACGTTGTCACGTAAAATCTTCGCCCGTAAAACCGACTTTACAGGCAACCATAATTTTTTTTACAAAATTGATTCGGAAGGAAATACGTCATAACAAAATAAACATTGCAAGTGAGTTCTAAATTAAAATGTGCACTCAAAACATCTATTACTTCTTTGAGTATGGGACCATTATTAAATTGAAAATACGCAAAAAATGCCCGTCTCTAGGTATTACTGGAATAAAAATAAAATAGAAATCCCTCTTTAGAGTATTTGACGTCCTTAGAATTATTAACTTGAAAAGCTTCAGAAACTCTTAGTAAGTTATCGGAGCTGCCTTGATTGAACTAGACTGTGATACCTAACTTTTTACACAAGTTTAGGTGTTAAAGTTTGGAACGTGTAACTTCGCATCATACACGTCAAGAATCATTAGGAGTTACAAGTGGAATTAAGTATTTTAAATAAATGTATCAGGTTATTGTAAATAATTCTCACAACTAGTACATATACATTTTTTGTGCTCGAATAAGTAGAACAGACTGTTCGACGGGTGGTAGGTATGGTACTAGGTCGAATTTATATCCCAAGTAATTCTTATTTAATATTAATATCAAACAACTTTATATGAACGGGAGAGCTGGTACCTGAGTTCCGTAAGATTTCGGAATTTGAGTCTGAGTTACAGATAGTGCAGGTTCAAATCCTGCCTGTAAGCGTTGCACTTTTTATCAGTACTTTCTACCTTGTACTATTCTGACTCTCCTACTTATTCCGTTTAAGACCCTCACATAGTACAGTGGGTTATGAAGGCGGGTAAAATAAAGTTAAAAATAGGTTTTAACTTCTGATTGAAGCTTGAAATTTTAACGATGAAAACAATAAATCAATGCAAATAAAATCAAGTGCCGTTGAGATCGTTTGACCGCCACATATGATTATTTAAAATCTCCTAGACGTGATTATGAAATAAAAACATAGTAAATAAATATTTTTAAGTTGTAGCGAAACTAAAAGGCACAATGGAATTGCCTGAATACAGAGAATATTTTCTTTGTAGGTTCTCAAGACCATTTACAAAGAAAATAAAAAGAAAGATGTGAGTGTTTTGTATGGATTCCTGAATCGCTATAGCCCGAGTTTCGCATTGTTTGCAACATTTTTCCTCTAACTTACTGTAACCAAAGAACCCAGTAAACATTGAATTGCTGAACTTCAAAGTGTCAAGATATAATTCCTACAATACAGATCATACTGAGGGCCAAGTACTTATTACTTGTTATCTAAATTAATCGACACAATTTGAGGAGTAAGAATTTTTGTAACAATGGTATAATACATTTGACTAACATTCCTGCAAAAATTAAAGGAAAAGATTGTTTCTCGAGAGTAAAAAAAGTAGATTCAGTTTTTATAAACACCATGTTTCTGTGTGCAGTGATTAAAAAATAGTGCAAGATCCATCCAATTAAATAATCATAAAAATGGCAGATATTTCATATTTTACTTAGTAACTTTATTACTTACATACTTTATATATAGAACATGTGACCGATCGTAGTATAATTAATAAATAAATCTAAAAATATCTACATATTTTTATTTATAATACATAATTTAATTTCTTTTCTGTAACTAATAAGTAAGATGTCTAATACTTTCAACGTATGTTACATAGGATGACAGTGTCTTTTAGAAAGTATGCTGAAACATTTAGAATAGAGATTACAGTGATATCCTCACTACTCCTCTTGTGCTCGTGTAAAACTTAACTAAACATTGCAAAGACGACAATAAACAACCACTACATTTTCAAATAAATTATTTCTTCAACGTCATATCACAGCTTAGCTGGCACAGAACACTACGTCCATTAGGAAAAATTATCAACGTATAGTTGAAGTTGTCAAGGTTTATTGGAGCTTGTAACCGTTCACATTGAAAATCAATTAGATAAGAACGTTTAATCGTCTTTCTCCTGCTTACCGATCCTGAAGATCAAATCATAACATAAAAAAGACATTTCAGCATAAAACATTCAAACTGTGTAGCTAGATATAAATTCGATCAGAATAACAAAATGTTTTATGGTTTAACGGTCGACTAGCGGCAAATAACCAAATAACACATGTTCCACATTTGAGTGCTTTGTCTATGTAAAATTGTATTGTTTTACACATCAGGGCTTAGCAATAGACATTGTTTGATAAAATGGTAGCATTTGGGTAAATATTATCGGATTACAATGAATAATAATTAATATTTTTTACGAAATGTAGGAAGTTTTGTTAAACTAAATGTATCAAATAAAAACTTTTAGACTTCATAAAATTTTACGTCATCTGATATTTTGACCGATATGCATCTAGAAAAAAAACAGGAAATAAAGCTTTTCGGATATGTTTAATTGGATACTTTGTTTATAACTTGAACTGATTTCCTCAATATTGTTCACCCGTAATGAGACATCGTGATTAAACGATGTTTAGTCCACATTAGATGAAAGCAAATTAAAAATAAATTTTAAATTAAACTGTTCTTGATCTATTCACCTCTAAGCGGATCAATTCTATTCTTAGCATCCGCTTATATACATTAAAAATTTTAAGACACTGTTATTTAAATAGATAAACGTCCCTCATCGTATTGCTTTTTAGGACGAATATGAAAACTTTGTAACAAACACTGTAGTGAATGCTTAGTTAAATTGCAACTTCCACTTTACTGGTAACTCTTTTTGTTATTATAGTTTATCATTCACAACTGTGTAAGGTTCTCACGTAGGAGATTCTCTTCCACAGGTAATGTACTCTTCCCTCTTATGTTTACATAAATTTTGCTGTTGTAGGAGGACATCCTCATTTCAACCCCTACTTTTTATACTGTGTACTGTTTACCCTGTCAGACAGTTCTGCATTGTGCCATGTGAGAGAGTAGACGTCACACAGTATTCCCTTATTTAGACTCTCCACAAACCCATTTTCATAATCATGGAACCCTCCCCAATCCAGCCCTCCCTCTTTGTTTAACATTTGCATATGTTGATTACAGTATTTTATGAGCCCCATTTTACTGCCTTATATATCTAGCCTATTGTTTGTACAAATGATCGCTTCACCTTATGAAAAGTAATTTTCTGACTTACTTTTTTAATAGAAAACACCCTAAGTTTTTTGTTCATGATGTCTAGTATAAACTTTCAGCTACTTTTCATAGAATCTAAAGGATAGCCTATGCAAACAGAGTCTTCTATAGATTTAGCAACCAAGAAGTCGTGCTATTTTAAAATATCTTATAAGAATGACTTTGGTTGGGGTTGATAGCTGTATATGTGTAAGAGAAGTTCTCAAATTCCGTATAAACAAATTCATATACTCATTCTTTAATTACAATACTAGTAAGTAGTCTTTAAATAACTAGAATATAATATTATTAAGAATGCTAGTGTAAAAACGGATAACGGATGCTATATATAAAACTGATTGCTATCCTCTGTGAAAAAAGCAGGGTTAATTCCTTTAGAAATAAGTATAAAAACATTTTAATAATCAAAGTTCTCATAACACTTTAAATGTATAATCTGTAATCTATAGCATTTAATATACAAATGCTATAGACGTGAATTGTGACATTTTAATATGCAATGTAATGCATATTTAAAGAATAAAAATAAATTGCTCGGAATATTACACATAACTAACGATTAAGTTATCCTGGGACTTTCTGAAAGCTGCACTTCTTGATAGCAATTTATCAGATTGATATTCCACACCAATCAACTATAAGCTAACTGCTTCGAAAGTTAAATAACTTATTTTACATTTTACCTTTTATTTATTAGCAACTCAAATTGAAAGGCCCTAACGTGAATTGAAAACCGAAATATCTCCATAGACTCATATTATAGCATCGTATAAACTCCAAATACTTCAATGTAGATGTGGCAGCAGAGTTTATCTTTTATATATTTATCCAAATTACTTCTCGGAATGTTTGAGAATCCAAGCGTGAAGGAAGCATGCGAACTTTCCTCCATAAGTATGTAGAGCTCTTACTTAACTCCTGTAATTATCTTCCATTCCCCAATTACTAAATGAATACGTCTGCACTCGTCTGTCTCAATGTAGGAATACTTGCCTAAATACTTGTTCATTGGGCAAGAGAACTAAAGAAAATTGACGTAAATGATTGTAATGAGTTGTATAATTAAGTTCTTAAGCTTACAAAATTTCTTGTACCGTTGTAAAATCAACTTCGTTTTTTAAGGAGAAGTTTAAAAGAACTCAAAATATGTTTATTAATGTAATCAGTTATATAAACCTTAAATTAATTTTTTACACTATTGTGGTGATAGTATACAAATCTAATTAAGATACAGTTCAATGCGTTAAATTTTTTATGTATGTTAAAACCCCTTTAAATCATAAATCATACTTTAAACGCTAAAAACGTTTTTTGGTAACCAAAATGTTTACAACCCTATTGTACTTTAGGCGTTTCATTAAAAGTGTACAGTAACTTACTTAAGATGAAAAATACAAAAAAATGCAATATAATAAGTTTGTATTAAATAATTTAGAATTTTATTTCAATCTAAAAGAATATAGAATTTCCTCCACTTTCCAAAATACTAAAACTGTAGGAGATTATTTTATTTAAGCACCTAATAGTTTAACATAATCAACTAGTTAGGTTTGTGATTGCATAAATATTAGAAAATATACTCTTATATAGAGAGTTTTTAGTCCACAAAATATTATATTAATATACTGCACTGACCGGAACATTTATGTTTTCATAGGAAACAGTTGACATCGCAATACAAGAATTACTAATAATACAAGCATTTATGTTGTGCAATGTATAAATTAACTTTTTATAGAGGTGAATTTCGTTTAGCATGGGGTTTAGTTATTAAAATTCGAATATTTTTCAATGCCGCAATTTTTATTCTTGAAAATGTATTTTCTGAAACGTGTTTTATAAACAAGTCGTTGTTAGACTTTGGAAAGTTTGTACTTAATACCTTGATATATTTTAAGAGTGGTAATCCATCTTGAATTAATCTTGAATAACGGGTGTCTGTCCGTATGGGTTTTAATAGAAAGGCTCTACCTTATATTTAGACAGAAAGTCTTTAGAGATTTGAAATTTGATGTATAGCTTCCTCTTATTCCATAAAACCCCTTTTAATTTTAGAGTTAAACGGTCAAAGGAAAATCATTCAGTCTGTTTGTAAGTCCCCCTGCCCGTCTGGTGGTTTTAGAAGGTTTTAGAGGCTTGAAACTTAGGACTACATACATTACTTTGGACTAAGAAATAAATCCATTCATTTTAGGATCTTAAGGTCAAACAAATAGGGGTTCGTCCGTCTGCCCAACTATGTGATAGCTATTGATATTTAGGTCTTAGATGCTTAAAAGTTACTATATAAATTCGTGTTATTTCAAGGAGGAAAATTATAGATTTTAGAGTAATCTAATTATTTTATTTACAGACGTATTTTATTTACAAACGTTCGTGCAAAAACTCATTAGTCACGGTTCTTTTATACTCTGTTATTATTATTTTGTACTCTGTCAAGAATTATATATACACTACCTAATTTGATATTTTTGAAATAAAATACTTTAGTACCATTTAAATGCGGTTTGTATAGAGTAAAACATTTAAAAATATTTAATAGTTACCCTTTTAGTTTGTACTTGGTCCTTACATCCCGTGAAGTAGAAGTATTCCCCTTTTCCCGTATAAACTAAACATATATTATACTTTAATCATAATTTTAGTATTCTTACGTAATAACAGCGCATCATAAAACCATCAGTGTCACATGTATCGTGTAGCGAGTGAACCAAAAAGTGTGCTGCACCTGTGAAAACAAAACGTATTGTTGGAAGTCACATTTGCATTTGACATTAAATAACTCTGATGTACTTGCTATATTGAACTATATGGTACGTAAGCTATAAATCATGTCTGGAATGCCTTTGCAGATTACTGGTTGTATTTCAACAATAAATATCACCCAAACTCGATAGCGTCTAAACTATTTTTATGGATATCAATAGTGTTTCATAGTGTGAATAAGATAGACTAAAGAACAGAAATAGCAATTTTATCTGAAATTATAAGTTTATATTCATGGTTATACTTCACATCTCTATTTATTATATTTCGTATGTTTTTTTTGCGGTTAAATATTTAAATTTTTCAGAGTTACAGCGCAAAGTAAGACATTTTGTGCTGGCAGAACTGAATATAAATAACAAATATAAGTAAATTAACGATAAGCCTTATAATAATGGAATAAATTAATGCTTGTATAAAACCTCAGAATCCAATTTCTAATTTCCATGTGAAGAATAATTGATGAATCAAGACAATTTTAGTAATGATGATATTTGAACCAAGGTTTGAAAAGTGTCCTTATAAATTGAAGGTTACACAAATTATTTTAAATTTCAAGAGACAGTGACAGAACGAAATAATCTGGTATAGGTTCTTCCAGATGAAGGCACAATATCACGCTGGTCAAGTTTCTACCACTCCAGAATCAGGAAACATCCGTGACATTAGAGTAGTCAAATATAAAATTCTCTTTCTTCTGGTTGTGGTTTTCCTTCTGCATCAGTTTAACAATTACGATAAGAACTCACTGTTCTCTTCTGTTAATTCCCTACGCTACCGAATTGCTATCGTGTTCACATAATTTTAGTGCTAATTGTGATATCTGATCGTAAATTGTTCATAACTGTACTCAAATCCGTTCAAACATAGGTATCTCATATCATATACACGTCAGATAATTCCTGCTTTTGGGTCTTATCGTACATTGTAATAGCTACATACCAACAGATAATATAGATTTCATATTACGTGGTAATGTAACTTTTCTGCCTATTTGTGATGACTGATAAGTACGTGCATAATCCTTTATTTAATATAGATTATATATTAAAGAATGCTTATTTTACTTTATTTAAGTGAATTTGTTGAAAAATAGCATTGATATCTTGGAAAAAGCTGTATATCTAAAGTTTTACCTTAATAAACTGCAAAATAGCTCAAATATTACTATTAATAGTATACTGAATTTTTTCAATCACAAGAATATTTTAATTGTGAATTATTTTATACAAATGTTTAAATATATTTCTGATCTTACATCAAATTTTATGTGTCTCATATGGAATTATTTATCTCGACCAATTTTAAAAATAAAATAATTTCTGATTAGCTTTACATGTATAGTATGGGTATTTTTCTATAATTATACATTGGAATCGTATATTTATTTCACTGAATAATAAACCAAACACTAATTAATGTTGGAAAATACTAAAAACCATCATTCTTGTCTACAAAGTATGAAGTATATACTCTGTTTTCAAGACTATCTCTAAATCAGACCCAAAGTCCAACGACTTAAACCGCTCGGCCATTGGCACTCCCAATGACTAATTGACAAATATCCAGGTAGTTCTTAAAATTGTCTAATTTTGTGTTTAGTTAAATCACTACAAATGTGTCCAAAAACACTGAAACACAATTTACTTAGTTTTCAAATTTTCTTTAAAGATTGAGCTGTTTTTACGTATGTAAAATGTTATTTGATGAAAAGTTAAGTAATAAAAACCATTGATTCTGAAATCAGAATTACAGTACTTTGGTTTCACATAGTTATCGGCAACATTTTTAACTTTATTAAACACAAATTATTAGATAAGAATCCTTGCCTCTCTCTTTTAAGAACATTAATTACACCTGCCAGTAAAAATGTACTGCTAACTTGATAAATTACTTTTCCAAAGCTGATTAAAAAACCTTTCCGTTTGTTAATTTATTACTTCCATTAATTCTCAAAATAACCTCTGATCCAGTATTGTTGTGCTACCATGTTTTAAATACCAGTTTTTTTATTGTAACAAGTCTCTTTGATTCGTAATGTGACATATTTGCAAACTAATTTATATTAACTACTGAAATTTATCCTTTAATTTAATTATCAGTAAGATATAGATTTCCAATCTTATAATTAGAAAATTAAATAAAGCAATTAAGTAGATTTGTCATCAATATTGCTCTTTGTTTCTTAATATCGTGTTCGCTAAATAAACACATTCTTTTACAATCCTAATATAATACGAGATTATATTTTCACATGAGGAAAAAATAATAATCTGTAACAAATTTAACAGCTATTTTGAAACAAGATCTTTTATTAAAAATTCTTTGAACTTTTCTATAATTTAGAAAATGTATTATATTGATATACTTAAACAATGATAAATTTATTTGAAATATATCTTACTGTTAATACTGAATGCAAAATCAACCATACCTCATAACAACGATGGAGTTTTGAGTGGAAAATGCATTAATTAACAAATATATGCTTACTGCTTAAGATTGAAAAAAAGTACATGTAAAGAGCACAGTGAATGATTTCCTATTGAATAACAATTCAAGAAGTGAAACAGTTAATAACCTTCAAATTTAGAGTTCTTTTTTATCTCTAATCAGGTAATACCAGCCTCGACCGTTGGCATTTACTTGTGGAAGGTATACAGTTAGGATTTATGTTCTCATACGAGTACGTTTGTTTGAAAACGCCTGAAGGGTTGTGTTCTTACTTAAAGGTACAAAACGGGTTAGTAAGCATTAAAAATATTTTAAATACACATCATACCACATAATCACTCCCTTATAACCCTTACCTGCATAATGCCAAATGATATGTACCCAACGCTGGAGTTCTATGAAACTCGTCTAAAACACTGTTTAGCGTAATTTGCATTTTATGATATGATACCATTTTTTAGGAATAAACTGGGAGACCGTACAAACATTAAAATGATCCCGGCTTGAGGTGGGTATAATTGACGAATGAATATCGCATGCAGTTCGAATTTAGGAAAAGAGGAATTTTGGTCAATCAGTGATTTTTCAAAAATCATATTGGAGACATATGTTATTGGAGAGAGTTTTAAATTACAAAGTTAAAGTATAATTACCAGTTACTTGTGTTTAGTAGCTTAAATATAAACAACAGAACATAATAATTTAAATAGTTTATGAAGCGTTAACGAGAACCCGTGGTATTTTACAAGATGGCAGTCAACACCGATCTGTCTGATTCAACATCAAAATGGGATAAACTGTGTGGTTAACTAATAGAGCAGAATACTTTATAATACTAAGAAAGAATACTTTGATTCGAATATTTGTTAATTTTACTTAAGTGATAAATGTTTACTTTAACAAATATTTTTAATAATCCAACAAAAAATAAGTTCTATGTCCTTTACTTATGCTAGAATTAGTATTTTGAATTTTTTATACCAGTCAAACTTTGTTCATTTATGAAAACATCATCTGTAACTTTTAATGGTACTGTCCCATCTTATATAACATAGTTGCCTGAAAATCAACAAAAAAGTGGTTGTAATTTCAGGTATTAATTGTAACAAGCAGCTAAATATTGAAGCAATAAAAGAAATAATTAGTTTAATTTTATTTAGTAAGTAAAGATATTTAAAGTGAGAGAAAAATACATAATAACAAAATACTAATACTACTAATTGCTTAATTAACAAGTTTTATTTGGTGCCATACCTCATACATAAACAAATAAAACTAAATTAAAAGAACTATTTGGCAAAACAAGTGTAATGCATTCAAACGAATGTTTTAGCTAATGTTTAAAATAAAACGAGTTAGTAATTTCAGCTATTAACTGTAATTATTATTCAACAGTTGAACAACGTTTGTAACTCTATTATTGTATTTTAAGGGAGGTATGGAGCTGTGTGAAACATTTCCTGGATGATCATTGTTTGTCGTAAGGAAATAGAATTGGAATTCAAATGTTCATTTAAAATGAAGGTTCATTAAAACAGTCATTAGAAGATGTTTATACATTTTCCCGTTTTTTTGTTACTACAGTTTGAAAATTGTGTAATGGTATATTTTCCTAAATTTGTAAACGACTTATATTTTTATTAATTCAAAACACCGATAAAAAGAATAAGTTCACAAAAAGTACTTGCTCCGCTGGGACTCGAACCCTGCCGGGTGATATATATATATATATATATATATATATATATATATATATATATATATATATATATATATATATATATAAAATAAAAGAACACACAAACGCCGTGGTTTTTATTACAGTAACAACGTATATACGAGTATACTACATTATATTGATAAGATCGAACTTTTAAATTCTTGAAGTTTGTTTTTTAGTCTATTTAGACTCAAATTAGGTTCTATAATAAGATTTTATTGCGAAAGTTAAGTTCATTTAAATTCAAGTTTAATTTGATTAGTTCTATTATAAACACAATCTTGTACGCTACTACCTGCTGGGATGAGTGTTTTTCCACTAAAAGTTGTGTTGAAGGGGATTGTACTCTATATAACTTTCATAGTTTCGTCTCTAGTTTCTTTCATAGTTTCGCCCACATTCATACAATACAAACAACAAATTTCTTTTTCTGAAATAGTTTTTTCCGGTTCGTTTAGTTTAGAAACTTTTATTCTTTAAACTCTGAACCAGCTGTAACATCCATACGGTTTGGATGAAATAAACATTTTCATAAATAAATGTAAAAATGTACTTACGAAATGGTTTTTCAAAATATGTAACAAGAATTTTTTAGTTTAATTCTAGATGATGAAACAACGGAATAAATGCGTGTTTGGTAATACTGTCCAATAAATTTAAGATATAATATATTAAATAAAACTGTATATAGAATCATTTAATGGAAAATGCCTTGACTGTATGGTGAACTAATCGCTGGGATGAGTGTTTATTTTCCAGTAAACGTTGTGTTGAAGGAGATTGTACTCTATATAACTTTTATTGTTTTGTCTCTAGTATCGCTGATTTACAAGACTACATTAAATTCATATAACTCGCAATATCTGTATGTTCCGGTAGTGTCCTTAGACTCCAGGATCTCGCTGAGTTTTTATACGGATTTAAATGCAATAAAATTCGCGTTCACTGTCGAAAATTAATTCCAATGCCAAACTTTTATAAACTTAAAGGGTTAATTTTTCTTAGATGTACAAAATATGAAAATTTTCTACTATGTAGTAGTTTTAGTAGTATCTGCAAGACGTTGGGTACAGAATAAGATTATCTTTGGCATGGGTTATAGTTAGAATTGGTGAACCCCAGACAATTATACAAGAAACGATAATATCTGCTTCATTAAAACCTAGATGGTGTGTGAAGTTCTTTTTTTCAGCAAAATAGTCCAAGTATATAAATAACTACGCATGAAGGCTGGTTCTGATTTAGAAATACAGTTCCGAAACCGTATGATCGTCGAGCACATTCTTAAAACTTACGCACAATTACAAACATTACAAAATAATGTGCAGGCTAAGTGTATTAAGTTAATTTGTTATGTATCTTTATAAATCATATATTCAGTTACAGAATATATATGAGCTGAAATTTTTTTAAATAAAGTTTCTTTATAGTTTAAGCTTTAGTATATTAAAAACAACAAATAATAGAGGAATAAATTTAAAATGTTTATTTGTAGAATTATAATATATAGAGATATTTTAAAAAACCCAAAGACATCAATTTTTTTAATTAGATGATAAATAAAGCCAATAAATTAGGTTTTTAAAACTAACCAACATCACCTGTCATGATTTGAAAGCACTGCTAGCAATAATAGCTTAAAATTTTTAGTGTTCAAAATTTTTTCAGATTAAAACATAATATCATTTAAAATAGGTATATTTAACAAATATAGCAACTTATTCTACTTTATACATCAGATAACTCATGACCAGTAATATATTATGTAGTATCCTACACACTAAACGAGATAATTTTTAAGAAATTTAAATTTCTTACCTTGCAGGTAGTACATCGCAGTCCGTCACTAGATTGTCCCTGAGTGTCACAACCAACAAGGTACGGCTGCCAAGGTCCCGGCAAGATAAGCTGAGCCTCATTTAAGCTTCTATTGTACGCTAACAATGCTGCGAGAGAATTATTTCCTTGCTAACAGCTAAAACTCAATTTCAGTTAAGGGCGAGTGACGCGTTTACAATAAATTGTTTCTGGCTCCACCTGTTTTACGTTTCAACGTTTGGTTGTAATAAATTTTTATTACATGGATAATCACGTTTCGCGGACGTTTCTTGTGGGATTTAAAAAACGGATCTAATTGTATTTAACTGTTTGCTGACATACAAAATCTCTCCTCAAAAACTTGGGTGATTGGGCTGAAAAGTTTGGCTCGTGATCGACAAACTTGCAGCTTTGTCTTCCTCTTTTCTCTTTCTCGTAAGTTGCGTACACAATCAACATGGTTGTCTTGTCCGTGATTTTATCGTTATAATACAATATGTTTGTACCCTTTAAAGCACAATTATTATTTAAAAGTGTATGCTAATTTGTTCCAAAAATTCAAAATAGGGATAATTTTTTGCGTGTGCAGAACAAGTAGTTCATGAAGACTATACAATATTAATATATAAAATTTTAACTTCCACTTTATGAACCATCTTTGTCTGTATATAGCCTTAGATATAAAATAATTTAAGGTTTCGTACATTTTCTATTCTAGCATAACCATTCGATAAATAAGATATTGGCACTCTTAAGTAAACTAAGTGGTATTTGTAATCTCCACTTGGACATATTCTTAAGAGGTCTATTCAAACGGATGGTATTAAAATTGGTTGGGTCAGTGAATATTATTTTGGACTTTTCATAAATTTGAATTACAATGTCATCAGCATTTTTGGTCCAAGTTAGTATAGTTGTCATTTGTTATTTTAATTTTGTTTATAAATATATTTTATCAGTGAATAAGATTGAATCAAATTCTGAGTTTGTAAAATAATATTTAACAAACTCAGAATTTTTATGTTGCACTGCAGGTGTCGTTAAAGAGTGCGACGTTAATGATTATTCAAAAAATTTTGTCACGATTCGTAACTTATGAGGTGCCTCAGATTTAACATCAGCATAGTTAACATTTTGTATGTAACAAATCATGTGTAGAGTCTCACATTGAATATCGTAATAAATTCAATTTTAAATAGAGTAATTATAATAAATAAAAGCTACAAATTTTTCAATACAAAACCTAATAGTACGATTCACACATATTATCTCTAACTTTACGGCTTCAAGCTATTGGCCATTAGGCATTTGGGAGTAGTTACGGATGTGAGGATATCTTCAGGAACATCACGTATCTCAGGATGCAATTTAAATAGGTGTTACCTGTCAAACTACTGTTAAACTAGATGGTTGTGTGCAAAGAGTAATATAACAGTATTTTTGGAGATTCGTTCCAACCATTACAAAGAGTTTTAGCTGTAAGACCATACAAATTCATGTTGATCAAGGTTAGGTAGTCAAATAAAGTTAGAAAAAATAAACACATGATCAGGAATCTAGAGAAGTCGATAAGTGCATAATCTTATAAAATAGATTAATATTTAGCTCTCTTCCATCTCTTCATTATTATGAGCGTATTTTATAGCTAGGGCCATGTTAGAATATATGTCTTGTGCGTTCCTGAAATGATAGGTCATGTTGCAAGGAAATCGCAAGACATTTTTTTACCTGAAATGATACGAATAGTATACAAGATCTGCAATGGAAATCCCTTTTCCTGGTCATGCGATATCACTAGGGAAGATTAGATTAAAATATTCAAGAAACTTTGCAACTAGGCTTCATCTTGATAAAGTAAACATTAAATACATTTTGATATTAAATGTTCATAATGTTATTTGTTGTTGTACGCTATATTATTTCACTCATTCTTCCATCGCTTGTTGTAGGTCTTGGAATCGGTTCCATTTTCTCTCTTCAACGCCTCTTAGCCCTTTAATCTGCTAAATAGAAGTCTTTTATAGTTATATACACCCATTTCTATCCTAATAATACCCTCCATAATATCTTTCAGATACTTTCAGACTTTGTAGACCACGAAACAGTAAAACACTGTTGTTATTAGAGGAAAGAACAACCTTAAAGAAATCCTTGTTCAATTAAAAGTTTAAATATAAGTTTTGAAATGCAATAAAAATTTATGAGAATTATAAAAGAAACTTTGTATAATAGGACAAGTTAAAAACTAGTTTAAATTTAGTTTTGAAGGTTATAATATCTTGATCACCTCGGTCCATTTCACCGTAACGTAAAGATAAAAATCTAAATGAGATTACTTAATTACTTTTTGTTTTTATAACACACATTACTTATCTATCAATTTAGTTTATTCAACACACACTATATCTATTCATGAATTGTGCAAATGTGACTCTTGTTAGCCTGCAGAAGAATGTCAGTTCTTGGTAAAGACTTCTCTAAGTGCTAATTTCTATCGTTGATTGCCAACCACATAATGTCGGCAGGTGACACTACTTGTAGAAACTATAGCCTGCACTTGTAAATTATCCAAATATACGTGTGCTTTTAGGTAAAGTCGTTTGGCTTATCGAAACAAATTTATTATATAATGTAAATATGTCCACTTAGTAAAAGAACAGACCATTTTAATTAAAGTGTGCAGATAATGTGAACAAAACTACGTACAGACCAAAATGTGATGGTTTAGTGAAGAATTATTTACAAGCCAAAACAGTACTAAAGTAATATTTCGACAGAAATTCAAATTTTCATTCAGTATTTAACCAAAAAAATAAATTAATATGACGACTGTTATTATCAAAGATACTAAATTTCGTCCCAATACAAAAGCTTTGCCGTCAAGGAATATATTATCCTGGAATTGTAATCGCTTCCTCCAAAAGACAGTTAATTTTACGTGGCGGTACACAAATTGATATATTTGACCATCAGCCCAAACAATATCGGAGCTTAGGTACAATCATTAGATTTATACCTTCCTCAGCCTTAATATATGTGAGTGCTGTGACAGGCATAATAAATACCTGTTCCTGCAAATAATCAGTTAGTTACTAATATTTAATAATATTTAATCTATAAAATGCAATTCCAAAACAAATTGCTTACTTTCCAGGTTCTCTTAAAATACGTATTTTACAAGTGAACTTTCATACGATGTACATAATATATTAAAACCAAAATATACCCTGTTAAATTGTGTGATGGTCTATTATTCATTTAAATGAATATAACAAAATAATAGCCACCAGAGTTTTTCGATAAATGATTACCAGAAATATAATGAGTTATATTTCTCATTTATTTGTGTGCAACTCCATTGAAACGTTTAACCACTCACATTGAATCTCATGTTAAGAACAAATAGAAAAGTAGACACTGTAACTTTATATATTTTTGATGAAAGTATATTATATATTATTGTACATGCTATATAATGAAAGTATTATAAAAAGTTGAGGCGAGGGCATTTATTCGCTTTTTTTTAGAGTGGAACACCTCGAAAATCATATTATCATGAAAATAGCACTGGTGCATATAAAAATACAAAATTATCCAACCTATAATAAAAAATGAGTATAACTCGTGAAATTAATAAAAAGATATATTAAATTTAAGTAATTTTGTATACACAGCTCAACGAATAAAGTAATACTGTTCATAAACAATTTTTATGTTGCGTAGGGTATGTATGTCATATTTATAAACATACATTTGATCTGCTATATCCACACCTACGGATCGGGCCAAAACTAAGAATTTACTTATTAACAGTAAAAATGCTACACAGAAAAATTCTTTTTAGAATGAAGATGTTCACATTTACACATAGAGTAGTGATTGATTAGAAAGATACTTAAAAATATAATTTTACGAGTTATGTATACCCTACATGCTACTAAACTATGTCAGTATGAGTAGCATTTATTCAAATTTGCAGATCACAGATAATTTACTATTCGTACTTATTTTTACGTCATGCTCTGCAAAATTTCATGCTCTTAAAATATTTTTGCTTCAGTTTTGGTGTATAGAAGATCTTTACTTTTCGCTATGTTTCTGTAGATACTTCCAATATATACTTCTTGTTTTTTACTGAGAATTTTCTCCGCTTTCGGCAGTTCTCCTAGCACGTTTTCTCTCGAACGATCACTTTGTGGTAAAAACTTAAACATTTTATTTATTTATTTATCGACAAATTCGAATTTTGTTCATATAAATTTTGTTATTGTATTTACCTTATATTTTGAATGGGGCGTCAAGTTGTACTAACAAGTTTTTGCATAATTTGATTTCTTTCAATAAAGGTTGTTATTGAAAGCTGTAGTTCAGCTGTAATAGAGCCCGACTATTAACCCTCTTTCCGTGTGCAGCTGTAATATATTATCTCACGTTGGAAACCTAGTGCTCGATGTTATTTACATGCCTTTGTGAAATAATGAGAAGCATAAAATTGACATTATTTTCTTTGAATCTATGTAGTAATTTAAATACAAATAGGTTCATTCTGAAAACGAATTTTATAGAAAACATGTTCTGGTGCATTAAACGTTACGAAAATTATAATAAACAAAGAACATATTTCAATACGGACATCAGTCTATTTATAATTTACATTTTAGGAACGAAATTATTATCAGCAAATATATTTATAGTTATTTTAAAAGTGATTTTCAAAGGAATGTGAACAATTAAAAGTTCCAATAAACCTCGACAAACTCAGCTACGGAGTTGATAATTGCTCCTAATGGACGTGGTGTAGTTGCGCGAGCTAGTTAAGCTGTGAGTTAACTTTGATTGAGTTAATCGTGTACTTGAAAATGTGATTGTTCGTATATCTTTGTAAAAGAAGTGTTTACTAGAGCGCCAACAAAATCTATGAAAAGTCACAGGAATATATTTTATCGAGCGTAATTATTTTTCTTTTGAACTTTTATAAACTCGTATATTTAACACAACACATTACAAGTATTTTTCAACTACGTCAATTTCATATTTTTCCAAAGGTTATTACGTATAACACCGCTATTATATCCCATCTGATAATATCAATCTCACAAACTTTGAATGGTCACGTTAAGAAACTAAATTTAAGTACATTTGTTTTTAGAAATAAATGTTATTATATTGAAAAGCAGTGGATATGTGTTACTCAATTAGTTCCAATGAATCACAGTGAAGCGTTGAACTAACTGACAAGATTACTGTGTAGATTAATTAGTTTGTTTGTTTATAAATACATAATAGTTCTTCAAAGTTTAGCAACCACAAAAATGAAAAATTATGTTCCAATTTTTAAGCAGATAGCCGTTATATTAAACTATGCTGCAATTGCATAGGTTAATACACGTTTACAGGGTGTTCAGAAAAGGGTATCACAGACTTCTTTGGCTGTACAAAGGTCTAAAAATGCTTTTTTTAGGTGCTGGCGCGATTTTGTATTTTATTGTTACGGATTAATATCTCTAGAGCTAGAAAAGCTACAGATACCAAAATTTGACTGATTATAACAAAGAAGAGGAAAAAAAATTAATTGTGTCATTTTCTTTAATTTTACCAATATGGGTCTTGTAGAAAATGTGTAAAGATAAATGTTAAAAAACCATATGCTTAAAAAAGTATTTAATATCAATATTTTAAAATCCTTATTGCAGTTGTAATTTTGTATTTTGTAATTAAACGGAATCCGTCAAAGCGCAAGTGATCACCATTACTTTAAAAGTATGCTTACAAAAGCCGGGAACATAAAACATTATTTTCAATTGAGAGGCATCAGCTTTATTGGCATGTATATCTGCCTCGAACTGGCCTAGGAATCATGCAAGAAGCTTCATTCCTATATTAGAAACACTGATTCCATTATGACGAATACCATTACATGGCATTTGGTTGAGCGTTATATTTTTAAATTCGTCTTATGGCTAATCATGATAGCAACGAGAAAATTGAAAAGTAAATAATAGTCAAATTCAGTATTAACATAATATATATTAAAATGTAATTTTATTCATACAGTGAAATAAAAAATATATATTAACAAATGTAACCTACACAAAAAGCATAAATTTAAAATGATTTAGTCTCTTATTATTGAACAAATATTTAAACTTATTATGTGGTAATATATTTTGATACAAATTCACAATTAAAATTTGAATTTTTCATGTTCCTTCATTACAAAATTGATAAGAATAAGTTCTATGATGTTGCATGACAAACCAAGGGATTTGGTTGAGCGTCGACGAAGGTGCACAAAATAGGCTGACACAATTTCTCTTTTGTTTCTTGGAAGGTGAAGAATTCAAAGATCTGGATAGACTGGAATGATAAGATTATGCAAAATCTTAATAATTTAAAGGAGAAGTTAGCAAGATGTGCACGAAATCAGGACGCGCACGTAGGAGCAGAGATTCGCTTTTAAATAATTATCTAAACTCGGAATGTCTTAGAACTCAACGCATGAAAGAGACACACGAACTTTCATTAATAAATATGTAGAGCTGTAACTTAATTAACTCCTGTAATCACCTTCCGTTCCCCAATTACAAAATGAATACCTCTATATTCGTCTCTTTAAATTGAGCAATACCTGCCTACATACTTGTTGTTCATTGCACACAATAATTAAAAAAACTCAAGATAAGAATCTTTATGGCAATAAGTAGTGTAGCAAATTTGTTCTTAAAATTATAGAATTATAAACATTTATAAACACTTAACTAATAATTTTTACTGTTATTGTTGAGATATTATAAAAATCTCCATTACAGTTCAGACGCATGTGATAAACCTAACCTAATTCGTAAGTAGTACTTTAAACGGTTACGTTTTCGGTTGAATAAATTTTATAAAAGACCTCGTCATTGGTATAAAATTAGTAAGTAGGAAGTATTCGCCATTTTCCGGATAAAGTAATCATATCTTTTAATACTCTGTTACATTTTACTCACTAACTAAATTCTCATTACTTAGTTCTATTCTTTGATTTTTTCAAAATGTGAAAAATTAGAAATAGAATGAACTGACACCACTTAGCCGTGGTTATTGTATAGTTAAACATTTCAGGCATCTACTAGTTCCTCTTTTAGGTTCAGCTACCTCCATATATTATGGAGATTAGACGTGTTTAACTTTTTTTACAGATAAACTAAACATATATTGCACTTTATACATAATTTTATGTTTATAAAATAGTAAAAACGCATCAGAAAACCATCAGTGTCACATGTATCTTGTAGCGGTTGAACCCAAAGGTGTGCTGCACCTGCGAACACCGACGTATTGTCAATATAAATGTAAAAGACATGTTTAGCGAGGGCGTATTTGATATTAAATAACTCACTGGATATATGCAAATATAAAAATAGGAAGTACAATTACAATAATGGTAGAAAAACCTAATGACTGATTTTCTCATAAATTAAATTTGTTTATGTATTTAGTTATACTGTATTATATTCATAACATTTGATTATAGATAATGAGTCGCCGTATAATAGCAATCGCACTGACCAATTTTTTGTTTTATAGGTTGGAAATGTCAAGAAATATGAAAAATGAGTTTATTTATAAAAGGAATTCGAGATCCATTTGAATAGTTAGTATTGTAAATTTTGGTGAACACTATAATCTTGCTATTACTTATGAATCTCTATGAGTGTTAAATTTATTCTCAAGTAGCTTATACACGAGCATACCAATGCTGTCAGAGTTGTCCTTATGTAACTATATGAATATTTTCTGGATTCAATAAAAGCAGTAATTATCATAATGTACATAGTAGAGAGATTGCAGTAATCAGATAGTTGTGCTAGAATACGCTTGTTGTAATTCAAATGTTGATAAAATTACTTCAGACAATCTCTCAGTACGAATCCAATTTCCTTTCCGTTTCCATTAAATTTACAATCAAATTTGTGTTCTGGCGTTTACATATTGAAGTCTATTGCGAGTATTCGTTGATTCTATGCAGATTATTGGTGAAATCAACACATATGTTTTATTATCTTGGCGATGTGATTCTCAAGGGATTAGTATTACTATCAGTGTTATCACACTGTAATAACAATGTTATTCCAACTGTGTGTCATCATGGATAAAACGTGAAATTCGAGATACTTATGTGCGATATGGCCTCAAACCCTATTTAAAACAACAGGAGGGTACATTTCTGGCTGGTTTATACATTTCAGTTAAACCTACACAGTAACCAGGGTTCAACAAAAACCGACGTGACTTTATGAATACCCAGGAGCGGCACATCACTCACCGTTAAAGACGAAATAATGGGGTGTAGGGGTGGATCGATATAATTAGTCTATTGCTGGAGACGATGGTTGGAGTTGCTGTGGCTCCCTACGTGTTAAAGGCTGTTGCTAGCCTAGACATAAGGGCTTGCCACCCTTCCCGCTTTCACTGGAGGGGCTGGTACAAAGGATCCCTTTCTTCTAAGACGACATGAACGAGATTAATTCCCAAAATCCTTCCTCGTGTATCTCGACAGGAGGTGGCCCCTACCCCTAGCCATACTCATCCAGAATATCCCCTCACTCCGAAAACAGCGTCCTTATGTTGAATTCCAAAAGAAGACTAAGTTTAATTTTCAGCTTTTTCTCCTAAATGAATAAAACATTGAAATGATAAGACTATTTATATCAAAATCTTGCTATAAATTCCTCAAGGCAATTGCAATAAATAAATGAAGTTATGGTAATGTTAATTCTTTTTAACCATGCACTAGCTGTGAAAATAAAGCTTTTAATTTGAATATTACTTGAATATGGAAACATGGAATAAAATACTATATGATTTCTTAAAATATGCGTAGTTCAAAGATTAAATTTTTGTTTTTAATAAATGAAATTATTTTAATGTTTTAATTATTGTGCTTGTATCAAAATCAGGTAAAAAAAATTTGCTAAACATAATTAAATTATAAAATATTTAGTTGTAATTGCGACTTATTTTTTATGTATATAAGTTTTAATACATATTCGTACTAGAATAATTAAAAAGTATCTCACAGATATAAGATAGTGTTATGAGGATAAAGTTATTACGTACAACCGTGACCTGTGAGATCAAGTTTCTTGCTCCAGACTCTCAGCTACAAGACATCATTAATCTTGTTTACAACCTTCCAGATTAGAACTTATACTGACGCTGTTACCTGAACTAACGATAGCTCTCATCCTGATCGTAATTGACAATCTTTGTGACAAAACCTTTGTAGTAATAGTCTTGTGATGTACATTTTTCTTTTTCTTTCTTACTCTGCAAGGCAAGTATATGGGAGGTATACAGGGGGTAAAAAAATTAAATACAAAGGCAAGTAACATAGTTTTACATTTTCTGATAATATTGAGCTGATTTCATGAAAGTAAATAACGGATGTTTGATGCAAAGGGAAATATTTAAACAACTCTATCATTATTGATACTGAAAGCAGAACTACAATATTTACGTTTTAAGTAGTTATCGGAGAACGTGTAAACATTATTACACATAAATTACTAGATCAGAATCCCTTACCTCTCTTGAACATTAATTACATCTGCTAGTAGAAATTTACTAATACTAAATAGTATTAACTTGATTATTAACAATTCCAAAGCGGGTAAAAAACTGTTTGACTTGGTTAATTTATTACTTCCATTAATTTTCGAAATAACCCCATTCGTCATATTCTGTTGTACTGCCACGTTTTTAAATGCCTGCTTTATAAATGTTACAAGTATTTCCGACTCAGTAACTGAGGAACTTTTGATAAATTTTAAACAAAAATTTTGCACACAATACTGAAATAAATGTTTTACCTCAATTTTCATTTACACGCAGTTTTGAATTTTTAATGACTGGAGAATATACTATTAAAATTAATTTTAAATTAAGCATACTACCCAGATATGTTAACAATCTTTATTTTTTTTCTCTTGTATTCACTAAATATATATTGATCTAAAATCCTAACTCAATATGCAAGAACTTTCACAGTAGTTTTTTTAACCGCCTTCGACAGATTTAACACAAAAAGGACACTATTTTAGACCAAATACACATTACAAACTATATTTTTAGAAAAATTATATTTTCTAGAACAGACTGTATATTTATTTGTTTAAATGCTATCTCTCTTTTTCATGTATGTTATTCTTAGTGCTGAATGCAGAATTTACCAACGTGTTTTTAAAGTATGTGCTTATTGGTTAAGATTGAACAGCAGAATATTTTACATAGTAGATGTACAACATATTTTCCAATAAAAACCTCCTTTTTAAATAGGCATAATGACTATAAAAATAATATAAGACATATACTATTCAATATTTTTTCACCCTGCAATGTCCTACATTCTCATTTTAGCATTCAATAATACTTCACGAGATTCGAGAAGAACAGTAGGTTCCTTCTTGAGAATTTCGTTATCCTCCATTTTAATAGAGCGTTTAAAGTGCTGATATATCATAACGACATAGGCCTCATCAGCAGAATTGTCTCCATGGATGTCAAAAAGGCGTTTGAGGTCTGGTATCAAGATTTTCCGATAAGCTATCTCATATTTCGCTTCTCACGTGTTCCTTCTTCAGTCCTGACTTACATAAGGGAGGTTACAGTCACCGTAGGACGTATCTTGTCAAAACTTAGGCCAAATACTCCTGGTGTACCACAGGGATTGGTATTAGTAGTACCAGGCTATCTGTGGTGTACTAATGATATCGCAGCCCTCTCCAAAGATTTCTCTCATTATGCCTCCGATGACCTCTTTTCGTCTACTCGGCCACCATCCGGCAGTCCTTCGTCTACACTACATGACAAAATGTGACAACTTCTGTTGAAGAAGTAAAGGTCAATCAATCCACACATAGCGAGGTTATTAGCGTCACATGGAACACAACGTGCCAAATTCTATGTGATGGATGCACTTTCAAGGTGACGTACTTCGGATCAACGCATTTAAGTGCATCGTAGAGAGGTCCTCAAGTCCTTAATAAGATAATTTCAACACAAAAAGATTAGGGCTGCTTGCCCGCGAAAGACTACTAGCTATCCTGTATTTCAACTCGGGTCTTCCCAAGTACACTAATATATGCCCATATCATGACCAAACCCAGAAAATGGAAACCATAAAGGGACTTTTAGACAACGTGAATGGAGAACGTTATAAAAATCTTCTCTGAAATACAATTTATTCAATACTTCATTTTTCAAGGTGTCTGTCCTGGATAAAATTACACCTTTTCGTATTGTCCTTCCATAAAATATTTTTTAAATCCAAAGATTAGATATTATACATACAATAATTACTCAAATATACCGGGCAAGACAAAAATAAATGTATCGTTATATATTATGTTTCAAAAGATTTAGTTTCGTTTTCTAAAACCAATTGGAGGATGACTTGGATTATTTGAACCTGTAAAGTGCAAAAACATTTATCATATTTATTCTCTCTAGGCTTATGCGATTCTTTGGAAGAATGCGAGAATGAGTGTTTTGAGTATACTGATACGGCAACTACTTGATAACTGTCATAATATAGTTTTTACTCATAACATCTACAAATAATGGATCTTCGTTTTGATAATCATCATATAATAGATACGTAGATTAAATCTCAAATGTTCAATTTTGCAAGTTACGTTTGGTATGGAACACTGAAATTAAATTAAAATAAAAGTTTAATGTACAAGAATCCTCGATCTAATAAATAAAGCGGAAGCTTTTTCTCTAGTCCCCTGAGGTCGAAACGGAAATATTCTGGACGCTCCTTTACCACCTTTACTGAAATACGGTTAACCAAGCGCTGATTTTTAAATTGCGTTTCCATTAAATCATATTAAACATTTAGTTATAATACAAATATAAGTTTTCTTCGGTATACCCTTGAACTTGAACAACGTAACCTTGTATTTTCATACATTAACCACACAGATACGAATACAGAACAGGACAAATATAAAACAAATCTGATGTCCTTAGAATTCGTACTTATTTATTACATAGAATAATACGCGTATTTTATTATACTTGGATTTAGGTTTTGAAATCCACTTGAATCGCCTTGTCTACATTCTCGCTTCTGTAATAGATTTCGACACGTAATATGAAAGGGCGGAACATAGGCAGTGCACATGTGGCCCAGATGTTTCTCCGATATTGAACTGTCATGTACATTTCCCGAAATATAAAACAAAGGGTAAATATTCTTTCATCATACCAGTTTAGTTAGCATTTCTTATAAAACTCCTTTATCTTTGCAACTCAAATTTTAAAATACAATATATTTAACACGGTATCCATAGCATTCTACACTTAAGTACGTTATAAACTAAATTTTATACGTTTTATTGATAGCTAGAATTCTCCCTGCTATACATTTTAAATTTAATTTGCTAGTATTTAATATGCTAACAAGCAAATGCTTTAGAACAATGTTCATGTAATATAACGAGTTCTTTTATATAACGTTAATCTAAAATACACTCATTGATGAGGTAATGGAAAATAGATTTACAATAATATTATTTTCATGAAGAAGTGTTATGTCTCATACTGCAAATAAAGTGTGTTGTACACTGTTTTAATTTTTTAAATTTTGATTTGTTGTCATAATCACGATACTGAACAAGGTACCAGCATAGGTCATTTAATCGCATTGCCAATACATACACCAAAAATATAAACAATCTGGAAATGCAAGAAAAGTAATATAACGTCAACGTTATAAAACTTTTAAAATGAAAAAAGTGCCAAATTATTACAGAGATAAATTTACATAAACTAGATATAAAATTGATCCATGATTGGGAGTTTTCATAATTTTAATTTAATTCGAATACTTTTTGTACCTATATTTACGGTAACCTACTATAAGTGAAGGGAAATATTTAAACAAAATAACCGTTTCGTTATTTTATAATATATACGTACAATAAAGATAAAAAGATTTGTGCGTCGATTGACTGCCACAAATTGCACATGCATCTTTCTCCTGTTGCTATTACTACTCGACAAACGAAATTGATTGATTACAAGAAGAATTTCTGCGGCGAGGAGATTCGATTTGGCGGAAAGTTTAGCCCTTTAATCTGCTAAATAGAAGTGATTAATCACAAAGATTGCAACAGAATTAAGTGATCCAAAGATATGTAATTGAATGCTACAATTTATAACTTGAACCAGTTTATAACATTTTACCCACTTTTTACCCACTTAATAAATTTATTGTAAAATATGTTTTTAATTTTATAATTTTTAAAGCGACAGGAATGAATTGCCTAACATATAACGAATTTACCATTCCATTTACTATGGGAATAGAAACTCATAGGAATGCTAAATTTACTATAATGCATTACCTCACAGCAGGTTGCTTCTACTTCAATATTTAGAAACTTTCTATAAAACGGCCCCCGATAGATAATGCATTAATATAAAAGTCAATTTGCAATTCTTAGGAAAGTATTTAATATAAAATGAGATAAAAGGTGAGTAGGCCTATTATATACACATAGGATATAACTTTCCCTATAGACGGGCGAGCGGTTAAATTCTAATCTTGGGAATTTCTCCATAACTTATGGGAAGTTTTTAGATCACACTCTTGTTGGTATATGGAGGCCTGCTGGACTGTATCCTTCGTGTTGTTGGAGTGGAATATGACCCTTTAGGCTCTTAGCTTTAAAAATTGTAGGTTAGTATGGCTGGAATCGTTGTGGAAACTCATTCTATTGAGCTTGCATGGAGGCCCTTAAATCCCCTGGGAATTCATACACAATGTACTTCCTTCGTCATGCAGTTATTATTTTATTATTTTTTATTATTATTTTATTATTACTATTTTATTTTAATGGAGATATGATGCTCAGTGAAACATTTCCTGCATCGTCATTGTTTGTCGTAATGACATTAAAATTTGCATTCAAATTTTCATTTTAAATTAAGCCTCATTAAAACAGTTATTAGAAGTTGTTTATACAAATCCGTTTTACTTCAATTTGAAAATTGTGTAATCATATATTTTCTTAAACTGGGAAACGTATTAGTGTTTTTATTTACTTGAAAACCCGATAAAAAGACTAAGCAAGATATAAATCTGTTTTAAGATATTCTTTCTAATTTTGACGTAATAAATACAATTTTAAACTTAGATCAGAGTAGTTTATGGATCGTCTCTAGATATGGAATGTTCACTTCTATATGTAAAAAAGTGATTTTTCTACACCAACTGCAGATATATACTACATTATATTGCTAAGATTCGACTTCGACATTATACTGCTAATACTTTGTATATTTAGTCTATTTAGGTAATCAAATTAGGTTAAATAATAAAATTTTATTGCGAAATTTGAGATTATTTACATTTAGTGAACAAAACTAAACAACAGATAGTTTAATTTAATTAGTTCCATTACAAACACAATCTTGTACGGTACGGTAAACTACCCGCTGGGATGAGTGTTTTTTTCCACTAAATGGAGTGTTGAAAGGGATTGTACTCTATATAACTTTACAGTTTTGTCTCTAGTCATTTTCTCTCTTTTTCATTTTTCGAATAGAGTTTTTTTAAGCGTTTTGAAACTTTTATACTTCAAACTCTAAATCCGCTGCGACATGTATACGGTTTGGACGAAAGAAACAGTTTTATAAATAAATGGAAAATGTATTTACAAAATGGTTTTTAAAACGATAACTTGTAAAAATAGTTGTTTTAAATTTTAATCTAAATTGTAAATAACGGAATGAATCCGTGTTTAATGATATTTTCGCAATAGATTGATTGTGGCTCCATCTAAATATTAAAGTTTAACATTTCAGCAATTGACGATACCAACTTGTTATAACTTTATAATCACTTTTTACGTACGTTTCTTGTCGGATTAAAAAAAACCGGGTCTAATTTTATTTAACTGTTTGTTGACATACAAAATCTCTCCTCAAAAACTTGGGTGATTGGGCTGAAAAGTTTGGTTCGTGATCGACAAACTTGCAACTTTATCTTCCTCTTTTCTCTTTCTCGTAAGTTGCGTACACAATCAACATGGTTGCCTTGTCCGTGATTTTATCGTTTCAATACAATATGTTTACACCCTTTAAAACACAATTAGTATTTAAAAGTGTATGCTATTTTGTTCTAAAAATTCAAAATAAGGATAATTTTTTGCGCGTGCAGAACAAGTTTCTTCAGTTCATGAAGACTATACAAAATTAATATATAAAATTTTAACTTCCACTTTATGAACCATCTTTGTCTGTATATAGCCTTAGATATAAAATAATTTAAGGTTTCGTACATTTTCTATTCTAGCATAACCATTCGATAAATAAGATATTAGCACTCTTAAGTAAACTAAGCGGTATGTGTAATCTTCACTTGGACATATTCTTAAGAGATCTATTCAAACGGATGGTTTTAAAAATGGTTAGGTCAGTGAATATTATTTTGGACTTTTCATAAATTTGAATTTCAAAATTTTTGGTCCAAGTTAGGATAGTTGTCATTTGCTATTTTAATTATGTTTGTAAATACATTTTATCAGTGAATAAGATTGAATCAAATTCTGAGTTTGTAAAATAATATTTTCAATATTTGCACTGAAGGTGTCGTTACAGTGTGCGACGGTAATGTTTATTCAAAAATTTGCTACGATTCGTAACTTATGAGTTACCTCAGATTTAACATCAGCATACAGGTACCATGTGTAGAGTTTTACATTGCATATCTTAATACATTTAATTTTAAATGAGTAATTCTAATAGATAAAAGCTATAAATTTTTCAATATAAAGCCTAATAGTACGATTCACACATATCTCTAACTTTACGGCTTCAAGCTATTGGCCATTAGGCATTTGGGAGTAGTTACGGATGTTAGGATATCTTCGGAAACATCACGCGTCTCAGGATGCAATTTAAATAGGTGATACCTGTCACACTACTGTTAAACTAGATGGATGTGTGAAAAAAGTAATATAACAGCTAGTAGTATTTTTGGAGATTCATGTTGATCTAGGTTAGGTACTCAAATAAAGTTAGAAAAAAATGAGCACATAGTCAGGAATCTAGAGAAGTCTATAAGTGCATAACCTAATAGATTAATATTTAGCTCTCTTCCATCTCTTCATTATTATGAGCGTCTTTTGTAGCTATAGTTTTAATTTTGTTTATAAATATATTTTATCAGTGAATAAGATTAAATCAAATTCTGAGTTTGTAAAATAATATTTAACAAACTCAGAATTTTTATGTTGCACTGTAGGTGTCGTTAAAGAGTGCGACGTTAATGTTTATTCAACAATTTGTTACGATTCGTAACTTATGAGGTGCCTCAGATTTAACATCAGCATAGTTAACATTTTGAAGATAAAAAATCATGTGTAAAGTCTCACATTGCATATCGTAATAAATTCAATTTTTAATAGAGTAATTCTAATAAATAAAAGCTACAAATTTTTCAATACAAAACCTAATAATACGATTCACACATATTATCTCTAACTTTACGGCTTCAAGCTATTGGCCATTAGGCATTTGGGAGAAGTTACGGATGTGAGGATATCTTTCGAAACATCACGCGTTTCAGGATGTAATTTAAATAGACTTCACCTGTCACACTACTGTTAAACTAGACGGTTGTGTTCAAAGAGCAATATAACAGCTAGCAGTATTTTTTTAGATTCGCTCCAACCATGAAAAATATTTTAAGCTGTAAGACCATACAAATTCATGTTGATCTAGGTTAGGAACTCAAATAAAGTTAGATAAAATGAACACATGGTCAGGAATCTAGAGAAGTCTATAAGTGAATAATCTAATAAAATAGCTTAATATTTAGCTCTCTTCCATCTCTTCATTATTATGAGCGTCATTTATAGCTAGAGCCATGTTAGAATATATGTCTTGTTCGTTCCTGAAATGATAGGTCATGTTGCAAGGAAATTGCAAGACATTTTTTTACCTGAAATGATACGAATAGTATACAAGATCTGCAATGGAAATTCCTTTTAATGGTCATACGATATCATTAGGGAAGATTAGATTAAAATATTTAAGAAACTTTGCAACTAGGCTTCATCTTGATAAAGTAAACATTAAATACATTTTGACGTTAAATTTTCATAATGTTATTTGTTGTTGTAAGCTATATTATTTCACTCAGTCTTCCATCGCTTGTTTTAGGTCTTGGGATCGATTCCATTTTCTCTCTTCAACGCCTCTTAGCCCTTTAATCTGCTAAATAGAAGTGATTAATCACAAAGATCGCTACAGAATTAAGTGATCCAAATATCTGTAATTTAATGTTATAATTTATAACCTGAATCAGTTTTATTACTCACTCAATAAATTTACTGTAAAACACATTTAAAAAAATGTTTTTGTAGTTTTAAAATTGTCCAAGTGACATGAATGAATTGCATAACATACAGGGATTTACCATTTCATTGACTATGGGAATAGAAACTCATATCAATGCAAAATCTACTATAATTCATTACCTCACAGCAGGTTGCTTGTACTTCAAAGGTTAGAAACTTTCCGTAACACTGAGCCTATAGATAATGTATTAATATAAATGTTTGTTTCAATTCATAAACTATCTCATATAAAAGGAAATGAAAGGTGAGTAGGCCTATTATACACACACTGGATTTAACTTTCCCTACAGATGGGCGAGCGGTTTAAAAGTCAACAGCAGAAATTTGCGAAAAATTTTGGTCACGCTCTTGTGCGAGCATGAAGCCCTGCTAGACATTATAGTCGTCCTATTCGAGTGGAATTTGACACTCCTAGGCTAGTATATCTGGGAGTGTTGTTGAAACTCACTTTCTTGAGTATGGGGCTAGTATGTGGGTCTCAAAAACTCTTGGAATTATCACAGAATGTCCTTCATCATGATAGTGTGTGATTTGGTGTGTTGTTATCGATGGAATTTTATGCTCAAGTATAAATTTTTGACGTGCAACAACAATAAAAACACCAAAATCTTAGAAACTAAAGCACATTTTCTAAACATTCACATACTTCTTTAATAATGTTGATTTTTGCCTGAAATTACATAATTTTCCTTTTTATACGTTTTAGTAAATTCAAATAATAAATGTGTTAAAGGTATGTAATTTTAAATTTGTATTAATCAAATTTTGAGGCCACTGATATAACAGAAAATCAAATACAGTATTTATATAATCTGAATATAAAATTATTAATATAAACCATGTGTAACACACCAAATCTACAGTATTTAACGCAAAAAAACCCTCTGAAACGTAACAATTTTCTATTAAAAGTAATATTCTTGTAAATATATCTTCTATTACCTAACCACAAACTGAAATTGCATTATAACTAATTACATAAAAAATTTATACCAGAAATTTTTTTAATATACTTATTTCTTACCATACAGAATTTAATGTAGAGGAAATTGGTCGAATTCAGTGAAGTTATCGACAATGGGTACTATAAATGTATGATCAGAATTTTTATTCCTAACCTAAATGTTGTAGTGATAATAACATTATATAACTGTTTATTTGGGAAGTTCTTCTTATTGAGGAGTTTCTTCAATTGTATTTAAATTGAGCAACATAACCTATTATTTGAGGGTTCTATGGGTATTAAATGTAAACAAATAACTTTATAAATAAATAATCTAGAATATTAAATTACAAACGTATAGATGGAGGAGTTCTGCTATCAATAGGACATACAACATATTAATATTATGCTGCTAACAATTAATAACTTAACTAGTATGATGAAATGATGTGTACCCTTTTTTTATATTTCGGGAAATGTACATGACAGTTCAATATCGGAGAAACATCTGGGCCACATGTGCACTGCCCAGATATTACGTGTCGAAGTCTATTACAGAAACGACAATGTAGACAGGAAGATTCAAGTGAATTTCAAAACCTATATAAAAGTAAGGTAAGATATTTGACGTACTCGTATTTCATGTAATACGTAAGAAATTTTCAGAAAAAATATAGTTTTTATGTATTTACGGGTCTGTATTCGTCTTATTGTGGTTTATTTATAACAAATGCGTTGTTCAAGTTCAAAAGTATAACGAAGGAATATTATACTTCTAAAAAAGCTGGCTTTTAATAAGATTTAATAAAAACTCAATTTAAAATCAGCGCTTGATTTAAGTAAAGATGGTTGAGCAGCGGCCAAAATATTTCAGTTTCCACCTTAAAAGCCTCAGGGGACGAGGGGTTAAGCTTCCGCTTTATTTATTACATCATGGATTCTTGTACATTTAGCGAGGTTTCCAATCGTAAGTTAACTTGAAAATCGAGCATTGCAGATTTAATTGATAATAAGCCAATTTTGAAAATTATCAAACGGAACATGCGTTACAGGTTAACTAATTATATTAAATTTCTTTAGTGTTAGGCATGTGAATACATGAATAACACTAATTTTCACACGCTATTAAAGACTCATCTGAGCCTAGAGAGAAGAAAGATGATAAAATGCAGTGGTTAAAATGTTCCAAATAATCCAAAAACAATTGTAAAAACATGAAACTCATCACTTTAAATGTTATATCTAACAATACATCTTCTTGGTAAATTGTATATTGTGAAACTATCTTACGTATAGTATTAATAAAAATCATTTTCATGAGATCAATTTTTTAGGTTATTATTTGCCAGGCACCTCAAAGAACCGAAAGATTGAACAAATTGTTTTGTGAAGAAGATGTTTGTAATACCCTCATTTACCTTCTTTAAAAGGTTCATTTTCTATTTTAATTAACATTTTAGAAACGTTGAACCGAAGGAAGATCGTGTTCCTGAAAAACAGAGGATGTCCATCGTTTGCCAGATCATCCTGTCGTGGAAGACTTCCAGGGTCATCGGGTCGAGTTGGAATTGGAGACCTAGGGTACAAGGTAGGTGTGGTGTACGTTGAGATTGGTCTTCTTGTACAGTATATAGTGTAGGTGGGAAGACTGGAGTTGACCTACGGGATCATGAATAGTCTTTGGTGGGTAGGCAGCCCTAATATTTTTGAGGTATAAGATTCCGTTACTGAGGGGTTAAGTACATATCCGATGAATTTGAATGTATTGGTCAATAGTATGTCTCTTTTCAGTTACATATGTTGGATTTGGTATTTTGAATTTCACTCGATGGCTTCCGTCTTCGTGGATTCATTCACCTCCACTTCTTCAGTCAGAGTCGAACAGCCCCATTTGTATTCTAATGTAGGCACAGGTCTGCCGCATAGTCGACGAGTGGGCGAGAAAAGGTAATTGTAGGCATAGAGGGTGAGATACATTGATGGAGGCTGCGATATAATTGAACGCGAGCTAGAATGTGAATGTTGGAAATGTCAGGATGAAGAAAGGTCATGTACTAATCTTCTATTACACATTTTTATAATTATTCTGCCTTTTTCAAACAAAGCATTTGGATAGGAAACTATTTACGTATAATAATCAGTAAAATCAAAAATAGAATTAAAATATAATTTCGTAGTTACTGCAAGTGTTTATTCAAGTATTTTTCATTAAACCGAAATTCCATCAGTAACTGACTCTAGAAGACTTGTTGTTACATTTATAAAACAGGTATTTTAAAACGTGGCAGCACAACAGAACATGACGAATGGGGTTATTTTGAGAATTAATGGAAGTAATAAATTAACCAAGTCAAACCTTTTTTAATCAGCTTTTGAAATGTAATTTATCAAGTTAGCAGTAAATTTATACTGGCAGGTGTAATTAATGTTCAAGAGAGAGGTAAAAGATTGTTCAGTAATTTATTATTAATAATGTGTACACATTTCCCGATATTGATTTAAAACGCAAATATTCTAAAATATTCTAGTTGTGCTTTTAGTATCAATAATAGTAGAATTGTTTAAATATTTCCCCTTGCATCAATCATCTATTATTTACTTTCGTAAAATCAGCTCTAACGTTTCAGAAAATTTAAAACTAAATTAATTTTCATTAAATTGAATTTGTTGCTCATGTATAATATCATGTAGTTCATTACTCTAATTCATAATTATAATATTTTTATTACAGCATGAACTTTTGTCAGTGGGTCTTCCGGCACCATCTCTTTTTTCTATAAAATAAATATGTTTCCAAAGAATATGAAAACTATGTAAAGTTACTTGTAGAGAAAATTTAAAAATTTGTTTTAAAAAATTGACAGAGATAAAGTATATGTGTCATACTTAAAATTACATCTACTGCAGTTTTGCAAAAATTATATTAAAGAATCCTAAATATAATTTAATGGTTTGTTACTTACATTAACAGTATGATTACAATGTTTACTTTTTTACAGTTGTAAAATCCAGAGATAAAGATTGTTGAAAAAGATCATGGCTTTACAGACTGTTACCATAATGTTAACAGATTTCATGAAAAAATTTTAAATTTTAAATACTAACCTTTTATTGTAATAGGTTGAAGTAATAAAGTATGTAGGCTATAAATGTGACCTTTATACTACATAATGTTATTAAAACCATTATAACCGTGCATTAAGAATCGGATCTCACTGGTATTTTACTAATTTTTGTTTTTTACCCCAAATTATACCGTTTTTAATATGCCTATATTAAATTAACAATATTAAAATAAAAACTTTAAATAAAACCTCCTATCATTTTCGTATAGTTTTTATTTTAGTATTTTCTGCACTGCAAGATAAAAAAACGTGTAAGAAATAATATTGAATATTAAGCCGAATAATAAAGGGTTATTTGGGGCACCTTAATCAGTTATGGTGACAGTTTGTATTTTAATACGCAGAAGTTTTTTCTTACTAATATATTTATATTTTGAATGTAATCATGGATTTAATCCAATTTAAACAACAAAAACGTCAATGTTAAATTTAGTTCTAGTGAACTGTTGCTAAACCCAATATTGACTTACAATTAATCCTCCTCACTATAGCTGTTTAGAAACCACGGTTGCTCCTCGGTGTTTAGAAATCGTGTCTGAAACACTGTAGTTCAGTCAATGGTACATCAGAATACTTCTTCTCCTCCTTCATCATTACACCTGCATAGATTCTTCTGGAAAGGACCCTAGAACTAATCGATTGGTGTGCCTCTCAGGAACCTTTTAAAGTGAGCTTGGGTGTTCTCCACCGACTCCCAGTGCTTCCTCTTCAACTCTTTCTTCAGTCGGGGGAAAGAAGAACTTCACATGGAGTCAATTCAAGGATGTAAGGAGGCTAGGACATCACAGGGGCTTTTTATGGGTAATGTGGCAAAGTCCATGTGGCTCGGTAAATTATCGTGGTAGAGCTTGCCTACGTTTTATATATTTTAGAACTGACGTACACGACCCGGCGTTTCAGTCTCTTGAGTACCTCCAGGTAAAAGACTGTGATGGCAGTTTAGCCTTGCGGTACAAACTCAAAATTAATTTTAAAGAAGACAATCTGCATTGCTTTGATTGGAGATTTGCTCATGCGCGCTTTTTTGGTTTGGGAGAAGATTGTGTGTGCCACCTTGCACATTAAGATCTCGAAATGCATTCCTTCTCAAAGGTCTCTTGAAGCAAGTTTTTATTGCATTCTTCCCACAAGACCACACAAAATTTGATAACGTATCACTGTTCCATAGAGGGCTCCATTGCGACATGACACAATCTTAAAACAGACTTTGTGCAAAGATACGTTCTACCAGCCTTATAGCTTGGAGAGAGCAGACACTGGCCGCGTACGGAAGGGCAGATATCCCTATCACATTGACCTACCAGTCCGAAAATGCTGCAATAAATAATCGCTTTACAATAAAATCATGTTAATTTCTTTCATAATCCACCCTGTATATTTCTTTTTTTTTAAGAGTTATTGAATGAAAAAAGTTTTTTTTGCTATATGCCTATTGGACATCATACATTTTGGATGCCAAGGTTCGCTACTAAGCAGATATTTCGATACATCTCACGTGCATGCATGGGTGAGTGCGTATACACGCTTGCACATACACTGTACGTTCTTAACAGACTTTTCTTGCGGAGTTGGAAAGAAAAAGTAATTACTGAGTAATTGTTACAAAGATTGCCTATTACGATCAGGGTGAGAGCTATCGTTAGTCCAGGTAACAGCGTCAGTATAAGTTCTAATCTGGAGGGTTGTAAACAAGATTAATGATGTCTTGTAGCTGAGAGTCTGGAACAAGAAACTTGATCTCACAGGTCACGATTGTACGTCATAGAGTCTTAATCATAACTATGTATTAAAATTACGAGTTACTTTTTTAACGATTTTAGTACTATTCACTATAACATTTCACATACATCAATAAATTTGATCACAACATTAAATTAATATTTTTATAAATCTAGAACTATTTTGAAAAATTTTTTATTACCCGAGTTTGATACAGACAAAAAACTAAAAATGTAAAATAGTTAACTAAATTCAAAACTAAAATTGAATACGCGGTATATATATATATATATATATATATATATATATATATATATATATATATATATATATGTCTATTTACCCTTAATTTAAGAAATGGAACAAGAAATATTTCATTTAATCTTTCGATATTAAATTATTATTCTATTATTATTTATAATTAAGCTTTACGTTTATGTCTAGTGTATAATTGTTTAAAATTATTTGATTTTGAGGTCATATTACACACGATTATCTTGCAATGTCACGATATATTCATGATGACTGACAAGGGATAAGGTTGGTATTATCTTATTATATGATAATAATACTAATACAATGAGAATCGCAACCCACAAGATAATAATAAAACTCTTTTTATTAAACTTATTATTTTGATTTATTAAGTGCTGATTTCACCACGACGCTGCGTAGAATCTGAGAATTACTCGCAATAGATTTCAAAATGAAACCTCAAAAACATGTTTAATTTTCATGTTACAGCAACGGAAAAAATATAATTTGCATTGCGAGAGTGTCTGGATAGTTTTATCAGAATTTTCATTTCAACAAGGGTATTCTAGTACAACGAACCGATTGGTAGAATATGCTACTAAAATCTGAATTGTTATATAAGTTTAAAAAATATCAATATAATCAGTCCTCAATCGTAATTACTGTTTTTAATTGAATACATAAAAGATGCATATGATTATTTACAGATTCAATAAACTTACAACATACGTCAAACGCTACTTGAGAATCTATTACAAATTCATAGAAATAGTCAATATGATAATAAAGCACTTTCAAGAACTCTGTTTGTGGCGTGTTGTACAATATTAATTAATCAAATACATACTAGATCCGTTATATAAATACACTAGTTTTTCAGATTTATTAGGTAGTTATTAACCTATAAAATTAAACAATTAACCTTTGGAATTAAAATGATTGAAATGAAATGAAACGTTTGTTCTCTCTTCACAATCAATTCATTGTATCAAAACAACAATAATATTGTATTTATATACCTAGTATTTGATAAAATAAAGTTTAAATCAATTGGGATGTATTTTTCTATTCTTGCATATTCTATTGTTTGTAATCTTCCAGAAATGGAAAACAGAAATTGCATCTTGAGAAAAATCGGTATATCCTTTTTCTCCATTATTCCAACACTAGTCGTTGAACTCATATTCATAACTTAGAATTGTTTTAAAAATATAAAGAGAAGTGTAATATTTAACGATTTTTAAAAGGGCTCTAAAAAACTGAAAATAATTAGTAATTTAATAATGAAAAAAAACCTGAAACCTAATGAATTCAACAAATAATTGTTAATGAGGTTATTTGTAACCTTTTTATTATAAATTATTATTTTGTAATTTTTATATTATAAATCTGCAGCATTTATTTGGTGAAATAAAAATTACAGGTAGTGTGAGAACTCATCGTTAACATTATTTTAATTAAGTAATTCTTATTTGGGTATATTAAGTACTTCAGAGTTATTTAATGATAAATACACTTTGTCTTAAAATTATTTCCATTTATATTGAAAATAAGTCGGGTATTCACAGGTGCAGCACACTTTCAGATTCACTCGCTACACGATACATGTGACACTGATGGTTTTCTGATGCACTATTATATTTTATAAAGATTAAGTTATGTTTAAAGCACAATAATTATTTTAATCCGGAAAAAGATTATTACTTCTACTTCACGTAATTTATGGAACTAGCACAACCTGAAGGTGAAACTAGTAAATATTTAATTTTATATCAACCAATGGTCAAGTGGTTCTATGTCATTTCACTTCGTTACTAGTACGTTCTATCACTAATTTAAAATCAAAGAATAAACTAAGAAATGCGATTTTAGTTAATGAGTAAACCAATGTAACGAAGTATCATAAAACCTAGCAGAACGTATCGCATGAAGTTTTGCACAAATTGGCGGACATTTATTTGACCTTTGACCCCGCAATCTTTAGCGTTCTTAAACGTAACAAGAGGAAATGATGTACTAATTTCCAACCTTCTATGACATTTTATTAATGGTTTTCACGCTGACGATGGGCAGACGGACATTCAGACGCGGGCATTCGGATATAATGAAATGCTCTTTGATCTTTCGAATTAAGAAAAGTTTGAAAGATAACTAAGTTCCAAGTTCAAGAATCTAGACCTTTCTATTGTGAGTTATCACCATATGGGTAGGACGGACTGACTGACTGATTTTTATTCGACCTTTTGACCCTAACATCAAAAGGACTTTTCTTTGAATAAAAAAGGCCTTAAATATCAAGTTTCAAATCTCCTCTCTATCAAGATTTATAAGTAGATGTAGGGGTTTTTTTATTGAAACTGCCGTCTTTGGAATTCTAATGTAGCCTATAAACATTTTTTATGTAATAAGAAACTCTTTATCTAAATTTTTCAGAACATTACTATCTGAAGTCTCAAAATGGTGGCCTTGAAAAATTATCAAATTGTAATAACTTAAATACGACATTTAATGCTAAACGCAATTAATCTCGGTGAATGGTGTGTAATTTTCATTATATAACATAAATGCTTGTTTTTATTTGTAAGTATTGTAATTTGAATAACGTTGTTAACTTCGTTCTACCGTAATTTCTACTTTGGAAGACAAACACATTTCCGTGTAGTACAAAGTTTCCAACAGCAATCTAAGCGCTCTGGGCATTCCAGGACATCTATATGTAATGACGTGCACTGCAAGTTCGCTATATAACAGTACATTTTCTAAAGTTTGTTTGATAACAAAAGTAATTGGTTTATTTTACTCAGGACGGGTCACTTCTGGCTGGTTTATAATTTTCAGTTGAACTCACACTGGGCACATCAAAACCCGACGTGTCGCTTAAATATGGAAAACGTTATTGATGACCAGAATTTACACATCACTAACCGCAAATTGAGATTCTGGGATGCAAGGGTATTTCGATAGGTATAATCTACTTCGAGAGATGACTGTTGTAGTTTGTGGGGGTCGTAACCTAAGTGTCAAATGTTTTTGCTAGACTCGATATAAGGGTGTGCCACCTCCTGCATCTGATTGAAGAGGCCGGTTCAGACCTGGCTTCCCCTTCTTCCGAGGGTACATGAAGAGATTAGTGTCCAAAATCTTTCCTCGTAGATCTTGACAGGAGGCGGCCCCTACCCCCAACCTTATCCTTATATTCTGGATATCTTGTCATGTCGGAAGCAGCGCAAAGGTTCTCTCTCTTAGGAGCAGGTGCAATTTCTAACCTTCCAATTAAGAGGAAAAGTAGACTGGTGATTAATTAATTTAATTTCTAGAGGTAACCTAAAGTATTTTGTTTTTTTTGGGGGGGGAGAGGGGGGTTAATGAATGAATTATAATCTTACATGTAAAAAGTTACATGTAAATGAAAACTCGCAATAGTTTTTTTTCATAAAAATGTTATAAAGCAATTTAAAGTTGTATTTTTAATACACTCAAGACTATCTTAAATAAGTAAACCTTTAATGAAAGGTCTGACGGATAATTGGTTTGTAAAACATTTATACAGCAGAAAAATAAATTGTTGAAAGTATTATTTATTAATTAGTTTTAGTTATATCACAAACGTCCGAAACATAGGATTGAGAACATAAACTGTCTTAAGTTTGATAGTATATAAAAAAAACAACAAAGAAATACAATGTTTGAAATAAAGTGTTAATTTTACAATGATTCAAGAAATTCTGTTGCTTTAAACAAAATTTCAAAAATAATTATCACCATCAGTTCAGGATCTCGTAATGTTTAATTGTCATTCCTTAATTTTAAGAAACGAGGGCAGACATTCATTTTGTAATTGTAGGAACAGAGGTGATTAGATGACTTAAGCGACAGCTCTACAAACTTTCATTTTCGTGTTCTTCCTTCATGCATGAAATCCTCAAATATTCAAAGAAGTAATTTGGATGTCTACTTAAATTTCTGCATTTACGTGCACGTTCTAATTTCGTGCATTTCTTGCTAATTTCGTAATTCAATTACAAGGTGGCGCGTTACAGGCTATGATTAGGTCCAATCCATTATTTTATTATTGACAGACAAGATGACAGAAAATCAGACGGCAATGAAATTTTGCAAGCAAAATCTCCCAGCAGACATAAGAGAAATTGTTTCATCCTACTGAGTGATAGGTATTGTTATTGTACAATAAGATTCTAAAAAATTAATACAATCCCAAGTCACTGGTTTGAAGTTCCTCTTCAGTCGTCTTTTTTCTTATAAAACTTTGAATTTGTCTTCACACCTGACGCAATCGTCTCCTCTTGCTCAGTCTGTGGCATGCATCGCAATTATAACACTCAAGTAGGTGAGCTCTCTAGCTTAGTACACTGGCATATTTGAATAAGTCTATAGCGTTGGAGGTGAAATTGCTCCTCTTGTCCTCTCCTGTATATATATCCACTTTCAATATCTTCTATATCATCTTCCATAGCGTCGGAGGTCTTGAAATCGGTTCCACTGATCCTGTTTGACGCAGCCTCCTATAGTTTTCTAGATCCAATTTCATTATCTTTCATACCATAATTCCGTGCCATTGATGTCTTTCAATCGGTTCCACCTGCCCTGTTTGTGACGCAGCCCTTTAATTTTTTAGATCCACTTTTATTATTTTCCATACCGTATTCCACAGCGTTGGATGTCTTGGAATCGGTTCCACTTACGCTGTTTGACGCAGTCTCTTGTAATTTTCTAAATCCACTTTCATTATCTTCCATACCATCTTCCAAATACTTCCAGATTTTGCAGACCAAAAAGAAACAACAATAAGACTGTGGTGTTACTAGAATAAACCACAACACTTAAAGAAATTCTTGATCTATCAAATGTTTAAATATAATTTTTTAATGTAATTAAATTTTTATGAGAATTTCCCCAAAAAACATTCTATAATACGAATATTCCAAAACAATTTTAAATAAATAATAAATTTTCAAACATATTATCTTGATCACCACAGTCCACTTTACCTTAGTATAAGAATAAACATCTCAATGAGATTGTTTAGCATTTATTTGTTTTCATAACTCATAATACGGCTAATTTATCATATTAGTTTATCTAAAATAACTTATATCTGTGCATGAATTGTATAAAGGTAGGTCAAATCAGCTTGCAAAAGAGTACTCGTTATTGGTAAAGACCTCTTTACGTGCTATTTTTTACCCTTGTTTATGTTCTACGAAATGTCGGCCAGTGACACTACGTTTAGCAGCTGTCCTCCGCATTTTAAAGTTATCCAAATTAAATGCTTTTAAGTAATTTCGTTTGGCTTTTAGTAAGAAACTCATTTTTTATGTTTATGAAAAACATCCACGTAATAAAAAATAAACAATTTTAATTCAAGTATGCAGATAATGCGAATAAATCTACATGAAGACCAAAATTATACGTGTTAATGAAGAATTTTGAATAAGCTAGAACTAAAAGAATATCTCCTGATAAAAACTGTGCTAAAGCAATATTTCGATAACAATTCAAACTTTCGTTTAAAGCAATTTAACTAACTAAAACATTATGTGACGACGGTATGTATGAAGTTTATTTTTAAGAATTTTTAAGGAAATGGGATTTTTTGGTCATTTGTTAACGTTTAGTGATAAAAAATCAGTAACACTATTCTTCGAGATATGCTATCCGATATCTTCTTCAGGTGAATAGCTAACCTAACACATAACTACAACAAAGGTTAAAGTAAATAAATGAAACTAGAGCTTTGTGATACTCAAAAGTCAGGAATTACAACCTCCATGTTGTGTGTTAAATCCATTAATTTAAAAAATGCACTTAAAAAAATATCACTAATTATTAAAACAGCCCAGTTACAATAGTTCCACAACTACGACTGACCACAGGCCAATAGCAATTGGTAATGATTTCAATAAAGACAAGATAGCAGTAAAAAGGAGGTAACATAGAATGGGCCTTTTTTTATTATCGGTTCATTTAAAATGAACTTCTTAAAACCATACAGTTACTCCGCATTAGCTTATAACAAATTTCTAATCTGTTTGTTACTTAATGTTTCCTTGTTATTTCATTTTTGGGAATTGGCAACCAAAAGTGGCTTAATTTCGACTTATTGTTGACTAATAGGTTAATCGTCTAATTTAATGTATGTATTTTCTTTGTGTTCTTTTATCCTTTCATATAATAATCTTTTTACCACCTGTGTATTCTTTATTGAAACTAAATTTTATACTGTAATCACAGTTTTTGGAATCCTGTGTGCTATATTTAAGTTTTGTTTTAAAGAGACATCTAATCGTATTGTTTGTTTTAAACGGGGTTCTAATATAATTTCCACCTATTTTTTTTAATTTCCTCAGATAATACCGGTATATAAGGGATTTATTTACATAATCGAAAATGTATCTCTAAACTGGATTTATTAATTTATGAATTATTCTTACTGATTGAGAATATTGATTGCGTATAAGAACCTCTTGCATAATAAGATCCCGATTACGGCTAGGATTGATTGGTTATCACCACAAACAGAATAGAACCTGTTTAATTTCTGGATGAGTCGACATTGAATGATTGGTATTGTAATCCAGGGATTATCCATGGTTTGAAAAATGGTTTTTGATGATTAGATGCCTAAAAAGTATAATTTTAGGACGAATACTTTCAGGTATTCTTTTGCAAGCAAGCTCTGTCCAAGGCAGCATTTATCTCCACCAAAAATGCTACAATGATTTACTATTGTATCCTTAGGCTATAATTACGAAAGGGGTACTCATGCAGGGGTTTCAGTTGTCTACGAGTAAGCTCTCCAGTTTTTCACGCACTTCGTGTATTAAGATCGTGTGTAGGGATCTATTTATACTAAAAACACTGAAAATTAAAATAGAGGATGACTGCAACTCTAATAGAAGGGCTTCTTGAAATAACAAACTTGTTTTTCAAATTAAAAAATAGCGAAACAACTGCTACAGTGTTTTAGTTTATAACAAAGCGTCCTGTTGACAAGACAACAGCTTAGAAACATTTAACAGACATTTTATTTACATTTATTTTATCCTGGCTCAGAATTGTTAAAGTATTCAGTACGATATTACTGCCTCTGATAAAACAAAGCCCTACTTTCTATATGATTATGCACTCAAATAAAAACTGTAGCGAAATCGCTACACCGATAGATTTAGAGTGCAGTTAGCGGGTAGCTGTGCTCCCGCATGGGACCGCCGCAAACAAGTTCTGGCGTGAGATATAAATGGATTCTGACTGAGATAGCTCGTGAGACACAGATGTTTTCCAGATATTGAACGTTACACGATGTCTCTAGAGCTGTTCTTACAGTCTGAATTGTATATTACTTTAAAAGGCTTTTCTACTAATGTAATTTAAAAATGGCCCAACGGAATAAAGTCATTTTAGGTTTAACATTGAGACTTAATCCTAATACTGAATTAAAATTAAAATTATTGTACAAAATTTTGAAACTTATATTATTTGATAAGTTTACAAAAACTGAAACAGCTTTTCAATTACTCTTTGAGAATTTTGAATATTTAATTTAGTACATAAAGGTTCCCTGAAAAATAACCGTAAGTTTATCTGTTTAATAATTACAATAATAATAGCCATTTAAATCACATAAGCTTCTAAATACTTATAATAAACAAACATCTCTTTCATCTGAGATAAAGTTAATTCAGCATAATATAAAAACCTAAACGCAATAACAATACATTACATTTTAAAATTGCTTTTCGGAGTTGCATACTGCTTAACATAAATTTGGAGGTTTTGATAACATTTACTTACTTTGTTAGGTAGATTATCAATCTATCAGAAAAAGCCATATTCCTGTGTCATATTTACAATACTGGAAACCACGTTATGTTTCGTGAGATAAAGTATACGTGACATAGTCCAAAGAAATACACCCTGATAGTTCATTACCGTGGTTAAAATTACTAGAAAAATTACGATTTTGTTCTTACAAAAAATACATTGAGAATTAACTTATAGTTGTTGAAGAGCTATTCGTTTCAAATCATCTCAGAATATACATTTTTCGACAATTCACTTTTGGTAGTCACAAATTATTCCTAATTTTGGCCACGGAAATACCAATCTAATATTTCGTTACAGTGATTTTTCGTTTCAAAATGTAATCACTGCTCAAAATTCGATTCCATTATCATCCTTGTGTTTCCATCGACCGGATCTTAAATTTCTCAGAAATACGCGCTCAATACAGTTTGAAGATGGAATTTAGAGGAGTTCACGAGACAAACAATCTTGCAATATTTTACTCGGTTAGGTTTTACATGTTTGTTTATATACAATTCCATTCATACTGTTGGATTCATGAATATTTATCCAATAATTGAGAGATGGTAAATATTGGACAATTCTTTCATATCTTTATTGTTCATGATATACAAAACTACACCCAGTTAATAAGTATGTACATATACACTTCTTTATTGTGAAATAACTCATACACTGATAGACTAACGTGACTTGGCCCATGCACCACACATCTGACCCACATATCAGGTAAATTAGTCTAACTAGTGTTGATTACAAGAGGTGACCTAGTCCTTCACTGACCATTATCACTGACACGTCCATAACTGGGCTACCTTGACTTCTAGTTTTACATGTAGTTCTTATTATTGTGTTCTTGTACAATCCGAAAATGAAGTAACCATACACGACCCGATTAAAAAAAAAACTTGTCGTTGTTCAAGATTGTAGTTGTAAACTAATAATGTAATGTAAATGTGATTTGTATGCAAGTAGGAATCAAGTACTTTATAGTCATGATATTACCATAATGATTAGGAATTCAATGATAAAAACAGGTTTAATTTTTGAGGATTAAGGTAAAGAAAAATCGTGTATTATAGTACCAATATCACAGTGTAATAATTTATTCTGTGTTAAACAGAAATTGCATTTACCATTTAATTTCAGTTAGAATCTCTACGACACCAAGAATTTTGGTTTCAATTTCAAATTTGGGATTTTTCAAAATAAAAATTCATATTGGTTGAACGTAATAATGGTAATTAGAAGATTAAATAAAATTGTATTCATACAAATTTATATGCTTTATGTATATAAGAGTATGTTTACTGAGTATATATACTCAGATCAAAAATAAGTAATAAAAAATAATTGTAACGTCTTAAATTTAATATTGAACCCAACCCTCTATGACGATTGAAATAAAAATGTCTGCTCTTTTAGAGTTTTAAAATACACATTTAACAAGTTTCCATTTAAAAGCACTGATTTTAGATTCAAACCGGCTAAAATAATTCGAGTTTTGTGGTTATTAGAACTCATTTAGTATTGATTAAAATTATACATTTTAAATCTTAATCTTTGATCAGTTTACACATTTTTTTATCTCAAATACAATTTGTGTGATTGTTATGAATTTAATGGGTTTTGCTATAGATTTTAAATTGTTAGAGTATAGATTAAAAAACGTATAGTTTTTTGAGCAAAAAGTTCTCTTTTGGATAAAAATGATTGGAATTTCAGAAAATAAAAATCCTTCTGATGTAACTTACTTATCAACATACAGAATGCAACATTTACGTAAGTTTTGTTTGTTTGTTCATGGCTGACATTGAACACTAAATGCACGCGCAAATACAAATACACTTAAAAAAATTTAACTGAAACGGGATTCCTAAACTAATATTTTAACGAAATAATTACTGTATATCTTGATTATTACGTCACACTATGTCTTTGCCAAGCATGGGGGAAATATTAAAAGGGCATATGACAATTTAATGATTGCACTAGAAAGTGTACAATAAATGTTTATATATTATTGAATAATGTATTCTGAAGTCTTTGAGGATACTTGGAAATTACTAACAAACATATATTAGTAGTAAAAATGTATTAGCACATTTAAATAAAAACATTAAATAAACATAGTTAAAAATAAAATTAATAACATCTTGCAATACAAGTAATAGTTCCAGAACTGTAGCTAGAACGGTTTCTTGTAAAATAAAAAGAACACTTCATATACTGAAATACAGGTATACAAAAGTGTGCCGCACATATAGGGAGTATTGCGGGGTATATGTCTTGTTTGGAGCGCCATCTGTGCCGTCTCAAAAAGCAATCGCCAGGCAGCTGCCAGCTATGCATGCTGATCTCGGTGCTTCTGGTCCTGTTTTCCAACTTAAGTGGAGTTTTGTTGACACAGTTTCATATACGGATACAATATTCAACTTATATTCCATGCTTCTAAATCGTAATCCTACAGAATTATGTAATATTTTAGTATTATTATCATTTTTTTAAATCACAAAGTTTAGGAATAATGTAATCTTCTTTGATCTCATTAGGTTGAATTATAAACGAATTAAATTATTTTCGTTAATTACAATTAATATAGTAGTTCTTATTATTAATTATTCAATAAATATTATGAGAATTAAAAATATAAATTTTAAATATATTAAAATCTGTTGCTTCGTTAGAATATCTCACTGCAATTTCCATCGACTGATCTAGTAATCCAGTAATAATTTTGCAGATCACTAAAATTATAACTAATATTCTAAATGTGTGTGTATGTTTGTGTGTGTGTGTTTTGTGTTGTGTGTGCGAGTGTGTTAATTCGACATAAAATGATTATTATAATATGATTAATTAATTCGTTTTTATACAGTGCATAATTACGTAATACGTAATATACTATATTATGACACCAGTTTTGTGAAAATAAAATCCAGATGAATGCTACATTCGGATACATCAAAGTAAACACTGCTCAATTCGTTATGGTTGGTATACTTCACCCCAATATTATACAATAACTATCTTTTGTCAGAATTCCTTCACTTATATTTGAACTAGTACAATATATGAGCTCAGAAAGTGAAAGTGACGAAAAGACTTCCCATTAAAAAAAATTAAAATCTCTTATTTGAAAGGAAGAATTTGAAATAATGTTATATTTCATATACAATTATCCATTTCACTCGTATTTAAAGAAGTACCAGACTATATTCCGTGAATTAAATGAATGAACTGGAATTCGCATTTTAAATGTTATATTCGTAAATCAAATTTATTTAATATTATTTTGTAATAGATTGCAAGTTTTGTACATTAAAATGTAATGACTCAGCTAGTATTCACAGCCTTAACACAAGACATAAGAATAATTTAAACACAAAACGATTTATGTATTCTAGCACAGTAAATATTTGTCAATATATGGGTATAAAAGTGTAAAACTTTTTACCAGATAATGTCAGGAAATTTCCGTACAATACGTTTTTTGTCCAGAGTTAAGATCTTCCTAGTAGAGAACTGTCTATATGATATCTCTGAATAGTTTGACGTAGTTAAATATAACTTTAATTGGGACATATTCTAGGCTTACTGATCTTTGACATTCGTATGTTGTACAGTCTTTAACAATAAATATTTAAAATCTTGAATCTTGAATGTCTATATGATATCTCTGAATAGTTTGACGTAGTTAAATCTAACTTTAATTGGGACATATTCTAGGCTTACTGATCTTTGACAATCGTATGTTGTACAGTCTTCAACAATAAATATTTTAAATCTTGAATCTTGAATGTCTATATGATATCTCTGAATAGCTTGACGTAGTTAAATCTAACTTTAATTGGGACATATTCTAGGCTTACTGATCTTTGACATTCGTACGTTGTACAGTCTTCAACAATAAATATTTTAAATCTTGAATCTTGAATGTCTATAATGATATCTCTGAATAGTTTGACGTAGTTAAATCTAACTTTAATTGGGACATATTCTAGGCTTACTGATCTTTGACATTCGTATGCTGTACAGTCTTCAACAATAAATATTTTAAATCTTGAATCTTGAATGTCTATATGATATCTCTGAGTAGCTTGAAGTAGTTAAATCTAACTTTAATTGGGACATATTCTAGGCTTACTGATCTTTGACATTCGTATGTTGTACAGTCTTCAACAATAAATATTTTAAATCTTGAATCTTGAATGTCTATATGATATCTCTGAATAGCTTGACGTAGTTAAATCTAACTTTAATTGGGACATATTCTAGGCTTACTGATCTTTGACAATCGTATGTTGTACAGTCTTCAACAATAAATATTTTAAATCTTGAATCTTGAATGTCTATATGATATCTCTGAATAGCTTGACGTAGTTAAATCTAACTTTAATTGGGACATATTCTACGCTTACTGATCTTTGACATTCGTATGTTGTACAGTCTTCAACAATAAATATTTTAAATCTTGAATCTTGAATGTCTATATTGATATCTCTGAATAGCTTGACGTAGTTAAATCTAACTTTAATTGGGACATATTCTAGGCTTACTGATCTTTGACATTCGTATGTTGTACAGTCTTCAACAATAAATATTTTAAATCTTGAATCTTGAATGTCTATATGATATCTCTGAATAGCTTGACGTAGTTAAATCTAACTTTAATTGGGACATATTCTAGGCTTACTGATCTTTGACATTCGTATGTTGTACAGTCTTCAACAATAAATATTTTAAATCTTGAATCTTGAATCATAGGTAAATACATTCTTGCATCACACGGCAAACAGAAAGAAATTTAGTCAGATTACTAGTGATCGGCTTCAACGACGCTTAACAAAATTTCAGGATTGAACACACAACATTATAGAACTCATTTTTGTCTATGCAGAAATGAAATATCATGCAAAATATGAAGTCAAAATTTCTTATGAATATGCTGAGTTTTTTTACAAACATACTTACTCTACAACTTTTTCGTTCCCATCATGGTTACTCATAAGACAAATATAAAAATATTCAAAAACACTCAGCCAAATACTATAGTCGAACATACACCAATATGCTCGACTACATGTAAGTACATGCACCATAGTAGAACTCATATCGAAATCAAGCTTCATACACAAGCCCATAGGTCACTTCATTTTTGAGTTATCGTTCGGGCAAAAATAAAACTGTTCAGCACCACATGTGATAGGCTTTGCTAATGCTCAGCCAAAAGTCGGGACAATCTTTAAGGTTGATTTATGGTACTAATTTGCTGCCTCTAAGTGAACAGCATTTATATGACCGGCTAGAGTTTGTTGGGGCAGGATAAACAATTACACACACACACACACACACACACACACACACACACACACACACACACACACACACGCACGCACGCACGCACGCACACACACACACACACACACACACACATACACACACACACACTATGAACAGCCTCTAAGTGAACAGCATTTATATGACCGGCTAGAGTTTGTTGGGGCAGGATAAACAATCACACACACACACACACACACACACACACACACACACACACACACACACACACACACACACACACACACACACACACACACACACACACACACACACACACACACACACACACACACACACACACACACACACACACACACACACACACACACACACACACACACACATACACACACACACACACACACACACACACACACACACACACACACACACACACACGCACACACACACACTGTATGGTCCTTATATAACTAATATAAGGCTTTAGAGCCAATGCACACCTTTTATTTATCGTTAATAATAGGACACACCACGCGATATGTCGCGCTATAGGCTATACACTTAGGCTGCATTTTAAATTTCTATCCTGTAGTTAATTCCATTATCTAGACAGATTTACAATCATCATGAAATACATGTTTACATTCTATAGAATAGACAGATAAAAGAAAAATTGTGTCAGCCTACTGCGTAATAGGCTTCAAGGATGCTCAACCCGATTCTATGGCAGGACACGCACTATCATAGAACTCATTCTTGTTTATATATAAATGAAGTTTCATACACAACTCGAAGTGTATATATGATGTATTTCCAAGAATACTATGTAATAAATTTTGATCTAGAACGATTGTTCCATGTCCTTTCTGCAATTTTGACAAAGATTTATGGTTATAAAAACTTCTAAAACCAATCTTGAATTTAATATATTTTAGCAAAATTCGGTACAAACCTATTTTAAATTTAATAGTAATCCAGGATAGCTCTTCATGATAGTATTCTACCTTATGATAGTATATTTTAAATCTCAACTCAACAAAAATGTATAAAGATATATTATTACTTCCGATGATCTTTAGTTTGTAAGATACTAAAGAAAGCTGATAATTTTGAGTTATTTATCGTTTATTTATCATACATCGTTAGTACGAGAGAGCCTAGCTCAGGTTGTAAGTATTTGCCTCATTTACCGAAGGCATTATAGTAATCAGTGGAGATCTGCTCCCCCTAGCGGCTGTCCCCCTAGCGGTCTATTATCTGACATAGCTAATTCGTTTCCAACCATCCTCCTGCCCTTCAAGCTATTCGTATTCCTACACACGAAACCATTTTAAGTTTATCACAGTACTATAGAAATGTAACATTTCAGGGGATTACCTAGTAATAATAAGAACAAAGTATGCATTAAATCATAATTATAACTTGAAAACTTTTAAATTTTTTTCTTTACAGACAACACAAGATAACCTGAATTACAGAACGTTTCTATGTCTTTGTTGGATACACGCACTTGTGAGGCTATAAGGAACATTTCCTCGTTACTCTACACGAGAATAGGAAATTTCGGAAATGGTCTTTTCTCTCAATAATTAAAATATGATATCAGAGTTATAAAAACTGACTCTGAATGCCATCAAGAGCATGTTCTGGAGTCACTAAATAAAACTGAATAAGGAAAATGGGAATTATTTCAATGTAAGAATCTAAAACGTGTCTTAAGATTCTATAAAGATAATGTACAAGTAATGGGTTACGGCGTGCTTCAGGTTTAATGACTGGAACCTTTGATAAGAATTTTAGGGAGATTCGTCAACGAATATTTATAATATCAATGTTTAATAGATTATGTCAGTTCTTGGTATCATTATGTTTTAAAAATCTTCACTGATTAAATTTGCATGAAGCCATCATTAATTATTGCCCCTTTCTCAAAGCTGTAGTTTAAATGATCAAACTCTGTCTTCATTGTGAAAAACTAAATCTTGGAAATTTAAGAAACCTTGTTTAGCACCTTCAATGCGACACGAATCATACCGACTTTAAAAGAGCCGTATAGTATTAATGTACACAGCTCATCTCAGGTATTTTAACGAAGAAACTGCTCCTCCAGATACCTCGTCACGGATTGGACTGATATCATTGTTATCCTGCATTCGGTTTGCATGATTTTCTCGCATCAGCAGGATACGTCAAACCTGTATTTTATTTAATTGTAAAGTTATACGCTTTTCGAAAAAAATGTCCTTCAATCATTTAGGATAATAACTTTATACATTTTAATAAATTATAATTATCAGTTATTTATCTATCAAAACATCGTACAAATGTTTTGATACCCTCTGCAATAAAGTCACAAAGTCAATGAAAGTGATTTAGAAGGAAAAATTAAATTTTTATGAAATGAAAATTACAATTAAACAATATAAAATATTAATATTTAGTAATTTTAGTTTTGTTGCTCGCATTTCACAATGCTAGATGTTTTAGAAAGTTTTTTTTCATGATCTACTAAATACAAGAGTTTAGACGTTATCAGTCGACTCTCAAGTTTATGTCGGTCATATTCCAGAACTACCCTTGCCCTAAAGGCGATCAACTTCCTCGCCGTGAGGAAACTGCCCACCTGTGTCCCGTACTTCACAGGGCCAGCCTTTTAGCCGGGTAAACTTTACTCTCACGTCCCTGAAGCCTATTACCTTTGCCCTCTCGTCAAGCACTTTGTAGAATGTGTTAAGCTGTCACAGGCGTTGCAGTGTAGCTCATATTTGATTTTTATCAAAACATTTACATTTTGGATAATGTTAAATTATCACAAAAAGCGCATATAATTATTTTTAATGTTAGAACATGTAGAGATTGAAGTAGAGGAATATATTAAAAATGTCTATTCGATTCTCACTCAGTAAAAGAGTCATTTTTAATAAACAATTAATACTGTATAATCCATAAAACGCTTAAATCCCCAAACAAAGTTAATTGAGTAAATACCACATCCTGAATTTATCATTTTTTTCTGAATAAGCATTTTTATCTGAAAATAATCCCTAGAAGCTCATTATAATCGTCACCAAAGTTCTCACCAAGTAAAGGACAATAATGTATACGTGCAATACATTTCCAATGGAGGTATTTACAGGGAATGTAGCAGAACATTATGAGTAATTCTTTCGATAGTATTAAACTGCAAAACTGTAAGATAAATAGCCCTAAGGGCAAAAAACATTGGAGTATATCTTTAAATAATATAACTTCAATCGGATGATGGAACATGAAAACACAGGTTCTAATAAATTATTTTGTTTTAAACCTGTTAATAGCATTTATTTTTTAGTTTTATTGTGCTTAGTCGCCAGCCACCATTATATATTAATTTACATGACTAAAACGGTAATGCTTTCAGATCCGTCAGCGCAGAAGAAACTAGCAAGACCACTTTAAAAGTACTCTTGCACAAACCCAGATCAACAAACAGCTGATGCATATCAACTGAGCCATTGGAAAAACACATTTTTCGACCTATGTTTATAAAACAAAGTTTCTTTATAATCAGGAATGCTATCGGTCACAAGTTTGTGACACCTTTTTGTGAAAATTCTGTATATACGTTTAGAATAGATTATAAACGTGCTTTACTTGATATAAAATTGATTATGTACTTGACATAAAAAAATTAAACATACATTAGCCATGATTTTCGGCTTGGTAGGCTTTTACATTTATTAAAATAAAAAGTTTAATTTTTCCTTTTAAATAAACGTAGTAATAACGGGATAGCCAAACAAACCTATCCAATAAATCAAATAAAACAATAGTTAGTTATAAATAATAACCCTCTATTTGGAATAAAATAAAAATCCATTACTTCAAACAAATATAACATATTTTTAAAAGTTTTCACTCACAGTAAGTAATTGTGGAAGAAAATGAAATATATAAATCTATGCAATAATATTAAAATAAACTAGACTTATTCACACAATATAATATTACCTTCCGAATTATCGTATCTCTCCATCCACAAGGATGTTTCCATACACATTAAAACAATAAACTTTAGAATTATCAGGAAAAAGTAAAATATATTTTATATCACTACATATACACTGTATATGCTGCAGTCAACAAATATACATGCAATTCCCTACATAAATTCGGGATATCAATTAGGGGTTCTGATAAGAAAGATAAGAAATAGTTTATTAAATACAATATTGTTTTAACACTAAAACGAATTACACTGTTAATTGGATGTTATTAAATGTTGAAATCAGATTTATTATTAATCTTTAACAATATTCTCATGTTTATTTTAAGAAATTTCCCGATTTTAGCTAGTCTTCCTAATTATATATTAATCGTATTGCTCTTTGGATATGATTGACCGAATATTCTGCAGTAAAGTGATAATTATTTTTCTGATCCTGCCAGTTATTTAATGAACACATATAATTATTATGTGGCAGCCACGGTTTATAATTGAGGCAAATCAGCTGGGCTCTTGCTTCAGTACCCTAAGAGATAACAACGTTATCAGATATCAAGGAAGGTCATACCACCTATATCGATATCAAGAGTAAGATACTGTTGTATATATATATATGGATGATGTTGCATTATCAATAGTAAAATTTTTTTCAATAATAAAAAGAATCACATGATATGATAATTATTATTTAATAAATTAAAACTTTCAGAAGATATTTTTGGACTATATTTTGAAATCTTTGTATGAACATTGCAACCTTCATTAATCTCTTTATGGTTATGACTATAATATTATTGTCTGTGAAGCAAAGGTTAGGTGTTTCATTGCAAAATTTAAAACTTGATATCCTGGTTGTATGCCCTTTTGTGAGAACTATGCTCATACTAATTGTTAATCATTAACTAACACGATAGTAGTACGCTACATCACGTGTTACTTATCAGGCTTCGCTGAATTTCAATTCTATAGCTCATTTCTTTATTGACTGATAGAACGACAATCATGTGTGAAAAAAAGGTTTTACATCCCAATGAAAAAAACAAAAGAGAATTTTTACAAGCCAACTGAGTAATAGGTTACTACGATAATTAATGAAATTCCATGTTTAGAGATGCCACATCATGGACCTCATTCTTGTCTACATATAATTTAAGATTCATACAAAATCCCAAATCTATAGATGAAATCTTTTTCAAGACATGATAAATTCATATGCCGCATGATTTCATTAAATTTGGTTTTTTGGCGTATTTAAATAATAACTTTATACACAAAAAGTTACCATAAAATGATATTTTACATGTTGGGGTAAGTAGGCTACATATGTCACTGTGGCATATGTAAAAATTTCGTATTAGTGTACTAAGTTTGTTTGCAAATGTATTTATTTTATTGCATTCTCGTGGCTATAATGGTCAAATGGAGAAACATGCACCGCCATCGCATACAGTGTTCGTGATGTAGAAATTAAACTTCGTGCAAAGTTCTAAAGGTTAATTCGTTTTTGCGATATTACCCGGACAGACAGACATACAGAAACTCTCCAGCCCCTCGAGTGACACACTCAAATGATTTGGTACACCCATTATTGGCAGTTATCGAGGTAGCAATGAGCGACAGGAGAGAACGGGTGAGACTATTTTTTGTTGTATCATGGTATGTAGAGTATCATTTCTTATCTTCACCTTAGTTATTTATGTTCAGTTGAAAAAAAATCAACCATTCAGGGAAGACGCTAGTAGATTACTGATTTTTAGAGCGCAAATCTTTAGGCTAGAAAGGTGATGAAAAATTGACTTGAACGAATAAATGTTCAGTCATACTCTACTAGTTATAGGCAGACAATGCAGAAAACTAATTAAATGAAAAAAACCCAATAAATTCTATTTCCTTAGGATATGCCGGAACTAATTATTTAAAAGAAGCAAAAACTATTCATAAGTGAAGATTAAACGATACAAATCAAAACAGATATTTTTTAATCAATATTATCATGCTGCTACCCTTTTAACTCCCTTAAATATAATATTAAAATTAAAAATGTTATAAAAAATTAAACAGTAATACTCTTGATTTGAACTCCCACAAAGTTATAAATTATTTTAGAGAAGCTATGTTTCAGAAAGCAGGAAAATTAAAACCAGTTTAGTGCAAACGGTATAAACTACTCCTTAAGTGATGTTGTCTCACTTCATTACTTATTATAATAGATTCGAATTTCGTTTTTAACATAAGTAAAATTTCTTTGATGTTTAATAAACAAGTACAATTGTTTTGCTTTAAAACTGTTTAATAAATGCTGACTTTTAAAGGATAATTGGAATTCAGAAATTTTTCACTGTTATAATATTACAAAATGTGCAAAACTGCGTTTCAAGGATTGAAAGGACGATTTGAGGACTTCGTTCCTCGAAACGTCGTGTTATACATTTTTGAACATGTAACGATGGCTAATGTCCGAAATTCTATTATCCTTTTTAACCTTCTATCGCCAGTAATAAACTTTAAACAAATCATTTAAATTTTTCTTCATACTACTAACACTATTTAGATAATTATGACGGCTAGTAACAGTTGAATTTAACCAGAGAGTATAAGTTTTAAATTACTGTTTAAATACACGTTGTTCAATCATTTAAATAATTTATATTTATATATAGTATTTAAATAAATAAATAAATACTCTACGTACAAACTAACAAATCTGATTATCCTTATCCTAATAATATTATGAATTACGAAAGTTCACTTGTTTGTTTGTTTTTATATAAAATATTAAACCGATTGAACTGAATTTCACAAGGACAATCCTTGGGTCCCTAGGATGAACACAGGCCTAGTCTTATTTCATAAATCCTTCCAGGTTAAGCCCCACTGGTCTTTAAAACAGCAAAAATCCCCTCTTGGTCTCTAAAGATGTGTAATTCAAAGAACAAGTTAAATATATTCTGTGTAAACATTATATTATGACAGCACGAACATACAGGTATGTTTAATTATTTTTATCAATATTTTCAATTTATAGAATGAAAGCATAACCAAAGTAACTACACTTCTTATTTCACATCGTGGCAACAAGTCGAACTTTTTAAATTCTTTTTTAATTGGATGTTTTCTAAATTAATCTAAAATAATTAAAATGTTACTTACATCGTGAGATATATCTAAACAAACACACCTAATTTTGTATTATATAAATAGCGGGCAAAGCCGCAGATATGTACTAGTGGTGACATAATTTTAAGAGACAGTCATAGTCATGTTTAGAGATTTCGTACAAAGTTAAATGTTTGCCAAACAAGATAAGTTATGTCTTTCCAATCACAATAGTTATCAAAAAGTGTGAAGATTCAATGATAAATATTACACTGACACTGTTTGCATTCCATTGTTATTTTTAGAACCGTTTTCCTTAATTTAGGGAACTAATTTATTTGTTAAGTATAAAAATGGACAATAATAACTATTCATACTGTTTGTCTTTATTATGGATATTTTTAAACTTAGCCAACAATATTTTGTAATTTCCGCGATTCTCAAATGATGCAGAAAATGTGTATAGCAAACTCTTTCTTAACAAACTTCCAAAGAAATAAATAGTTCATAATGTAACCTTCTTAAAGACCTTATTGTTTCAAACTAACATGTCACTGTGTTTTGTCAACGGCTTTGCAGATAATATATTTGCCATAGTGCTATCAACTTCTACTCCCTCATTCGTTAGTTTTTTAATAACTGATATATTTAGTAGTTTCACTTCTTGTCCATTAATTACATTATCATTATATTATCAAACCATAAATGATGGTATAAATGGCATTATAAATTGTACGATTGTTATTCGAAACTTGATGATGTGAGTAGTTCCTTATATTAGTTAGATACTTTAAAACTACTAAAACATTAAAAGTTTTTCTTCTGATTTCTAATTCCAGTAGTAATAATAATTTAGACACGGTGTTTTGCAAAGGAGGTAATTTCGTTTAAATTGTAACTAGTATACTAGATGGATTTGAATTTCTCTACGAAGGCTTTAATTGTTTATAAATCAGCTGTTTTATTTATTATTTAGACAGACTGTGTCTGTGAATTTGGAATTTGACTTTCATGTTTAGTAACATGAATGAATGAAACACAAGTTTTATTATTTGAAAGTTACTATCAAGTAAAAGCATTTACAGTTGTTAGAATGTTTCTTTTTCGCTTGAGACTAGAAGATGAACAAAAACCCTTCGTTGTACTAAATCTTAAAATAACCAAGGTGCTGCTACAACAAACTTCCAAAGACATAAATAGTTGATAATGTAACCTGCTCAAAGGTTTTGTTGTTTCAAACATACATGTCATTGTATCTTGTTAACGGCTTTGCAAAGAATATTTGCTATAAAAAAATACTCCTTCATTCGTTAGTTAATTTTTTATAACTGATATATTTCTACTATCATAAAAATTGCTGCTTCCTGTAATATGTCGTTTTCTAAATGGGAGGTAGATTTATACCTGACCCAGTCAGCGGCCATGACAACTTTCATTTGTACCTTTTTTAAGGTGAGTAAGCTAGAAAGCTTTGATTAACCCTATGGAGATGCGGAGCACGGAGATGCCAACCACAAGTTCTTCTTCTGCAGATGTTGGGCAAAGAAAAGGAGATTCGAGATCACAATAGGTCTAATCTCCCCGGACACCATTTTTAGGTGGGATAGCTATTATGGCGTCTTTGCGTGCCGGCACAGTGTAGTATCTCAGGTTGATTTTACTTCTACAAGTGACACTGTGCTAACAGTATCTCCATATTTAGTGTAATGAAGTCAGAACGACTGGGAGGGATAATGATGATGAGGTATTTGCGTGCCGGCACAGTATCTGGTGGTTTTGTTAATAAAAGTAATATTTCATTACCACGGTTATGTATGAAGACCAAAATTATTTCTGAATTAGAACTAATCGCTAAGCGATACTAATTGTGCTTTTGCAGGATTTATGTTTAATTTTATAATTATGATATTGCAAGTGTTTAAGCCTTTAGTTAAGTAATTAAATATCAATGTATTAAATATAACTTTATTACACTAGTGATTTTATGTTATCATTTTACTTCTCTCCTACAACTACTAAATATGGTGTACTACCCACTTAACGCCCTTATCACCTTGTAAAGGGCGAACATATCACTGACAAGCACGTAATATTGAACCTTTTTAGTGTTATTGAAGTTTCTAAATAAGAAGGTTAAAAAACTAATCATTACTGAAAATAGTTTTCTAATTATAATGCATGCAAATCTGTGCTTAAACTTATATTTTTATTACTATGTAATAAAATATTAATATTCTTATAAGGTAGCTACATGTAATAAAAAATTAGATCAAATTTATCATATCCAAACAAAAAATAGAATTAAAAAAATGAAATGAAATGAAAAATGTCTTTATTAGAGGCGAAGTTAGGACTATAAAGTCCTCTCTACCACTTAACCTCGAAGAACCACTAAATCTTATACGAAGTTAAGATTATTGGAATATTAATACAAGTGTTTGAGTACTGGTTTACTCAAGTAAATTAGCTAGTCTATTAACAAAACAATGGATTGTTCCTCTTTTTACGTTTGATAAAAACTAATATTAACAATTATTTTCAATTAATTCTTAATTTTTAAATAGTAAAATGGAATGTAAAATCGGACAACACCAAAGACCTTTTAGGCAGGAAATACTCTATACTTTTGACTTGTTATAATGCATGGAAGGACGGCATAAGATAATAATACTTACAAAAGGTAAAGAAGTATACTTGCAGTGAGAAAGTACTAATGTTGATAAAAGAATTATCTTTCCCTAACATGTTAGGAACTATCCTTGTTTTATCTCTACCATGTTATTTCGAAACAATATTCAGAAACAAAATATAGCAATATCAACACTGATATTGATACTAAAGTCTTTCCCACTGTAAAATTACCAACAACTTTTACTTTACACCGCTCACTGCGCCGGAAGTGTCGGACCGGAAGGAGAATGTGTCCGGTCGATTGACGGCCATCGTGCGTCTCTTATCGTTGCCTCGTTTGTCACCACGTGTTGAGTTTTGTTGGTCAAGAACCAGTGAAGAAATGAACTTTTTATAATTATTCAATATTATTCGTAGGAGTTAAAGTTATAGATTGACTGACTTGGACACTCCAGTTTATCAGGCTAAAAGCAGGATGAATAACTCAGTGAATAATCAATCTCTCTTAAAATAAATTATTTATCATCAACACAATACTGTTATTGTTTCAGTACAATATTATAAATTAGTTAATTAAAATAATAAAATTTTTTTACCTTAGGGTTGAGTTGAGGAAAGTAAATACATTTTGACTCCATTACTAGTTTCTAGAATCAGTTCATTAAGGTTTAGCAATGTCATTATGACTGATACTGTCCAATATTTTTTTTAAGAGTGGACCTCAATGTAATATTAATGTCCCCATTTATCTGTTAATCTTACCGCAGCCCTTCTTTGTAAACATTGCAAATGTAGTATTTAGCAGGAAGTAAAGCAATCACTACTCAAGTCGCTAGAGGCATTCTCCGTTCTACAACTAATATCAGAGTAGTCTAAAGGTGATATAAAACAGAATTTTTAAAGTTAAAAAATATTCTTTCAAGTTAAGTTGTATTAATGTATTAGATTTTTGTATGCAATATACAAAAATACTGTATGTAATGAAGGTATGTCAAATCGTAATGACAATAAAAATTTTATAATTTATTTTTCAAAACCATCGAGTATTTTTTAGGCTTTTATAATGTTCCTAGAGAAGAAATAGTGCATTTTGTTTACATATAGAGTTCTATTGCAGTATCTATAACTAGATATAGTGTTTTAATAGAACATTAAGTCGGCTGTGATACATGGTAAAAAGCAGAAAGATACAAACACATATATACATTTATTTATTATTAATATTAAGCTTCATTACTCTACGTACAACCAATTTCACGTTATAAAATAAATTAGTTGAAACAAAAAACTATTTGAACTTAAAGAGGTAAAAATTTATAAATTTTAAGTTTTTTGGAGTATAAAAATTTTTAATTTTCTCTTACAAAATTACAAAACAACTTACACTAAAATAACGAGTTTACTTACGAAGAGATAGAAATGATGACGACGGTTCGCAATAAAAGAAATCCTTAATTCTCCAAGTTGTTGGTAAACGGAGGAACTATGTTAAGGAAAATTGCTTTCCTTTCAGAGCTCAGGGTAAGACATGAGATCCAATATTGGAGTCTTACATAATGTTGTTTACCCGTCGTAAATAGGAGCTTGGCAGATGAATTCCTTTGAAATGTCCCCTTATTTTTCAAAAGAGCACCCAGTTATTACTGACTAGACGTTCTAATTTACGTAACATACTAGAGGGGGATTAAAATATTGTCTAATTATTAATTATCTTTATTTCAATAATTTAATTAAAATCTTACTAAGGAAATATATTTTATAAAGAAATAAATATGTACGCGCTATACATTATATTTAAGTAGCTTACCAGTTCATAATTTAAATATTGTAGAATTAAATGCTTTTTTCAATAATTTAATTAAAACCTTATTGAAAAATGCATCTTGGGCAGAAATAAAAATGCAATTCTCATTTTATTATAGTAATTATAATACCGTTTGTTATACCAAAATATATGTACTGTATTGTATTTACACTAACATCTTCTGAAAGTATGAAATTATAAAATGTTTGATATACTCCATCACGGTAAGGTGATTGAATCAGTTAACAAGTGTAATTTTATACATAAAAGTAATCAAATTATTCTTAAGCACTAGAAAAAACATTTCGAACTATTACTACAGTTTGAAGATTAAAAAAGTAGCACGTTTCAGATGAATTTAAATATTACTTAATAATTAAATGTAAAATTCAAACTTAAATTAACAAATACACGTTTACAGTTACGTAATTGGTAGTTACAGTAGTTGTTGTTTCTGAATTAGTTTAGTATAAGATAAACCCAAAACAATAGGTCTATTGTTATGGTTTTTAGTAACAATATGGACCACTGTTAAGGATCACAGATACAGGGATAACCTGGCTAAGTGACAAATGGATAACAACGACGAGGGGGAGTTGACCATCACAATTATTTATCTCGTATGTCCGGGCAACGTCACCTTCTTCATACGTGAGTTTGCTTCATTTGTCTGCTTTCCTTCCCTGGAGAATCTCACTTGGGGCGGGATAAAAAACTCTCTGTGACGTACTTTTTGCAGATACAAGCAAGTGTAACCCCGCTGGTGAATAAAGCTATATAATGGTGTTGAATAGGGTAAGTTTAGATTGAAATCACGTCGTAATACATCACTCAAACATTCAACTGTTTTATGCCCAGTCAATAAATTAATTTTCACTATGTTTTTACTTCTTTCGTTATGAAGTTACTAGTTTGAATAAACAAACATAAATTATTGCATATTTAACTTAAGAATACAACGCAAGTAATTGGTATCTGGGCGTAATTGTGTAACCTAGTTTGCAAAAAATGTAGTTTTCAAATGCTAATGGCATGTTAATACTTGGTGGCAAAAACGTATTATTTAACTTTATGGATTTTTAATTATCAAAAAAAATAGCTACATCAAAATAGCCCTGTTTAATTTGTGGCTGTGTTGCTAAATCGCTACTGATCACTAGCTGTGTCCACTTTGGACTTGATTATGGTCACATCTTTGATCAACATAATTTAAAATCCAAACAAGATTTCTTCATTACAATGCTCATTGTTGTTGCTAAAATTAAATGAAATGACATTAATTTGTAATATTGCTTTGCCCAGTAGATGTTAAATGTACTGCTTCTTATTGTAATATACTTTGTGTTGGGAGTAAGAAGAATTACATTATTTTATCTTACGTGTCGAGAATCGTCCATATCTACCGCTGGTAATGCTGATGGCCGAGTCCGTCTAAGACGTTTCAGACCTTACATAGTCCCTGTTACATTTCTGTCTGTGACTGTAGCATTATTTTTCAGTAGCATTGGCCTTGAAATGTATCGAATCCTTCCTGTTATTCTGTTTTCATCAGATCCTCGCACAGCAATTGCCCAAACCAGGACAGGCAGAAATCGGCTGAACCTTTAAAAAAGTGTTTCTACATTAAATATACCTCCGCCGTTATTTTTGAAATGACCTTGCGTTCATTTTAATAATCACACTGATCTGTTGTTATTCAACGTGGTTTTCAATTTCTTTAGTATAATTGTAGGGTGCAATGCCGTCCTCAATGTTTATTTTTCACGTAAGTATAACAAGAGTTATCAGTATTATTTTAATTTTATGCCATGCTGCTGGTATTTCACTTCCAAGCAAGTAAAGCATAAGCAGTAATAGACTTTTTCTCAACGTATTTACTTCATTAAATATTGCCTTAACTTCAAGGCAGCTCCGATTAAAACTTAAATTATACAAGTATTATGGTAGAAACTTAGATATTTTATATGAGTGGTGGCAAAAAATGTAATTATTTTAACTTTATGGATTTTTTAATTATCAAAAAAAATATCCAATCAAAATAGCCCTGTTTAATTTGTGGCTGTGTTGCCAAATCGCTACTGATCACTAGCTGTGTCCACTTTGACTTGATTATGGTCACATCTTTGATTTATATTTTTTTCTGTAAAACAGATGAACGCATTTAAAAACGTACTTATATATGTTTTTAAGGTAACACGCTATAAAATTTTAATGATAAAAAAGGATGTTAAGCTAATTTTCCATTCATGGGAGGAGCTGAGGGAGATTGCGACACATACCAAACACCCCATCGGTTTTGAAGTAAGAAAAACACACATAGTACAATATCCAGCGAATATATAGATATAGATATTTGCAAAGAAAACACACAGAGTCCAATGTAGCAGTTCAGAATTGGGGTAATATACCAATTCGGAAATGGATTCTTGAGCCATCCAGTGCGACCCTCGGTGCATTAAAATAGTTCAGGTACACTCCTCCTGACCATGACACCACAGTTGTGCAGTTCACACACCACACCTTTAAGGTGTGTCATCACGTAGTACAAAATCCAGGAATATTTCCCATAGATTCTACCCATAGATCTTACCTTACATCGTACACATTTCAGATCAAATATGGTCACATATAAGGTTTCAAATAATACAATCGGAAATACCTATGTTTGGCCATGACTGTGGAACCCTCGCGGAGGCTACTGCTTGAGAAAAGGACATATCCCGTAGAGAGTCTGCAAGTTATCGGAAAAAGTGACACAGCACAGAAAGATGTTTATTCAAAGAAAGCTTTATAACCCACAACTTTTTATTGCCAATTACTTAAATTTTTTTTTTTTGTTTTTTTTTGAGAAAAATGGGGCCAAGTGGAATCATTTTTACAAAAATAGACCTTTTTCGCGATACCCAAAACGATATGTTCTAGTTAATGAATGTCATAACTACAAGTAATTACGAGATACTGTACATTATATTACCCGTCTCGGTTAGGAGAGAAAAAGACACTACTATGTATATGAGATTCCATTGAATAATAGTAATTGAGCAGCTTACCTGGTAGAAACTTGTAGCAAGGTATCGGAGCTGGTTTATTTTTTGAAGTAGACTGTTGATACCTTAATTTAGTTTTTTTACACAAGCATTTTTTTTTTACGTCTTCAAGTTTTGGAACATGTTTGTGCCTGGATCATACACGTCAATGAGTATTCAAATTGCTTATCGTCGAAGTTGGCATGCAACATTTAAAGCATATAGTTCAATTTATTTACATTGCCTGTGCTTTATAGAGAGATGGAAATTGAAAAAAATAACTTGTTATCAATGATAATTGCTTACTGAAAAGGAATATTTAGTTACAAGCACTGATTGTTTCTCTGTATTGGGGCTATAAAGCACATTGGTGATGTAAGAAAGATTTTTGTGCACCTAAAACGATAATTATGTTGTAAATTTGTCAGTTACTAATCCTTGATTATATAAAGTAATTTCAGGAATAAATATGTACCTTAAATTATATTACTGGGTTTCTTAACTTAAAATATTAGTATCTGTATGCTCAAAAGTAATCGACCATGTAAAACTAATTAGATGACCGAGCATATATCTGGTATGGTATATCTCAATATTACCGATGGTTTTTATTTTATAGTCAACTAGAGATATTGTATTTTGTTTATAACACATGTCAAAATTAAATTAATATATTATCAATGAATTTGTGTGGATATGCCACATCAGACTGAAACAACAAATGCTTACATTACAAGTGGTGTGGCTTATGCAATTTTGTAAAGCCTAATAGTTCAAAATATTGATGAAAAGAATTTTCCAGATGCCTGTCGCTCATATAGAAAGACTGGCACCATAACATGAGTAAAAAATAACTTGTTATCCATCATGGCAGTGATTTGAAAAGGAAAGATTTCATATACTCCGTATTTCTGCCCAATTCATGATCATGTTAAAAAGGAAAGAACCTAATGTAGTACGTTAAATCAAGCTTTATTTGATATACCAGTAGGCAAAATCTATTTTTATGATGGTTTGGGCATACGCTAAACATTTCCTTAGAATTTTGTACATTTTATTTTCGGTTAACCTTGGGTTTTACAGGAGAATATTTAAAGTAAATATGAAAACAAACTAAATACAATATTATGAGATTTTTAACATGTATCTTTATTATGACGTGTATTATAAAAATTATGCTGCCAAAAATAAAGAAATAAAAGAAGATAATAGTGCAATGAGATAGGCTATACGTTACAATGTTGGTGACAATGTTTTATTTTTACAACGCACATTTTTGTTAAACAAATAGGATTGTCTTCCTAACCTAAGTTTTTCTCCCTGGCTGGCTCTCCGCAACACATGTCAAGAATTAAATTTTAACTATATTATAATGAATTTTTAAGAGTAAACTTCAGCGAACCCTGTTACAGTAAAAATGTGGTGTGGCTTATTTCTACTTGTAAACTAATTAATAAAAGATTGAGAAAATGGAATTTTTTATACACTATTGACGACGGGTTACAATCCATATACAACTGGCACTCCATACCATCAGCCGGCTCTGAATAAGTAAAGGAAAGCAATAATAGATCCTCCGTTTACATCAACTTGGCATATTTAAATTTCTTTTATTGCGACCGTATCGTCATCATTCCGTCTCACTGAAAACTCGTTATTTCCTTTACTCTCCCCCAATTCACAAGTGTCATGTTAAATTTGTACTAGAAAATTAATATAATGTAATAAGCAGATAATAAAGGAATTTCAAATTAGGATTTTATTTTTAAAATTTAGATCTTGAAGCTAGAATATATTGTTAAAAATAATCAACTTTCATTAATATATGCCAATCTTATACCCTATAGAGCATATATAAATAACTACCTTCTTATTTTGAAAGGTTTTATTTTTATTTGTTTGCTTTTACAATGTAAATTTAAAGTACGCTTAAACGTACCTCCATGCTATCTTAAACATTAAATAGATATAAGTCTTTTCCAGTACGTAGACAAATGGATTATAATTAAATGTCACATAAAAACGCGTTCAAATTTGTTTCAGATTATACTGCCGTATATACTAAAAGTATCAAAAAAAAAATTCTATCAGGTTTTAACAATTTCAAAATTTTAAACTTAATACCCTTACAATGCACCTTTTTAAAATTGTACTAAACAAAATTAGACAAGGTTTTGACTAAATAAAAACTATATATTTCTTTTGCCTCAACAATATTTTTATTAACGGTTTAATTAATTTTACTAAAATAAAGTATTTTTAATTTGAAATTAATTGAATAACAATATTTTGATTCTTCTATGGATGTTACGTAAATAAACATCTAGTTCAGTAAAAACTGGGTGCCCTCTTAAAAAATAAGGGAAGTTTGGTCAAAAGGAATTCATCTGCCAAGCTCCTATTTACGACGAGGTTAAACAACACAATTTGTATTTTAAATGTTTGACTCCAGCATATTGGCTGTCTTCTCATGTCTTACCCTGAGCTCTGAAAGGAAAGCAAATAATTTCCTTAAACATAGATCCTCCGTTTACCAACAACTTGGAGAATTAAGGATTTCTTTTATTGCGCACCGTCAGTCATCATTCCGTCTCTGTAAATCACGTTTACTAAAATTGGAATTTATATAATCTTGCTAAACAAGTACTTTTCTAAACTCCGCGCGTGGTGATTGGTCGGTTTAGTTGCGTTACAAATGTTTGTACTGCAAATGTTAATCAGGTTATAAATTTGTTATTTTAATATTCTTTTGACTAGTTCAATTACGCGCTGTTTCTTCTCAATCGACTGAATTCCATTGATTAGCAGAGCTGATTTAAACTATATTGTTAATTTATTAATAACATTTGTCAATAGTATGCATTTCATAAAACTCAGTTTTATATAGAGCTAACAATTAATTTAAAACTATTTTACACGATAATGAAAGGTATTTATTGTTGTTTTTTTTATTTATTGTTTTTGTTGTACTAAGTGTCCAGAGACACGACTTAAGTTTTCTCTTAAACAATTATATCTAGTTATAGTGTTTATATCTGCGGGCGGAATGGATTAGTTTTATAACTGAACAAAACGCGTTGCACCCATGTTGCTGATACTAGATAGTAGTCTAACAGCTATATGACAGCCGATGTTTAAAAAAATGAATTATAAAATAAAAAATAATGCTTCTTCCAATTTATCATACCTTTATTATTTACAACTATCTTTGTATATTGAATACATTAACACTTTATAATTGATAATAATAATATTTTTAACTATGGAAGTTCATATAAATTTTATAACGAGTAACGAGATGTTTTTTGTACTATGGAGAATACCTGTACCGACTTGCTCCATTAATGCTCTACTTCCTGCTATAATGCTACCTTTACAATGTTTACAAGGGAGGGTTACGGACTGAGACCGTAAATCTCTAATGGTTTTTCCAACGATAACAATACACAATAAATGTGGAAATGCCATTGACTTATATTGAGGCCCATTTAGAACAAATATTGAGACAATTAAACCTTATTGACCTGAAACTAGCAATGGAGTCAAAATTGAATGGTTATCCCCAACCCAAACCTACGGTGTAAATATTCTTCTTATTTTTAATGAAATAATTTATAGTTTTTTATTGTTGTACCTTAACAGTAACGTGTGTTGAAGAAAAATAATATATTTTACGAGTGATTGGTTTTCACCAAGTTATTCATCTTGTCGTTTTTACCCTGACGCACTACAATATCCAACTCAGTAACGTATTACTTTAACTCCTATATAGTATAATAATATTTTTATATATATCTATAATAATATTTTTTATATATAATAAGTTTATTTCTACACAGGTTCTTGACCAACAAAACATGAAGTGGCAAACGAGGCCCACGATAAGAAACACTCGATCGCCGTCAATCCACCAGACACATTCTCCTGCCGGCCCGACACTTCAGGCCCGGTGAGCGGTTGGTAACTTTACAGTGGGAAGAATTTTTAGTATCGATATTAATTTTGGTTATGCCATGCTGTGTTTCTCATTATTATTTCGTACAAACGTGGCTGAGAGAAAATATACAAAAATTATTTCAACATGTTTGAGGAAGGAAATTATTTAATCAACATCAATTAACTTCCCTACTACAAGGGTTATACTTCCTTACTACTGTTAAGTCTAAATATTTATTTCCGTCTTCCATGCATGATAAGCCATACAAAGTAAAAAAGAATATATTAATTCCTGTCGAAAAAGCCTTTGGTGCTGTACAATTTTACGTTTTCGTTCACTATTATTAATGAAGAATACTTTATGTTCAAAAGCTATGTCAATATTACTTTTTCTTCAAAAAGAAAAATAAGAGCAATTCGTAGCTTTGTTAATAGGCTTAAATGTAAAATTACACTCAAAACACTTATACCTAACATTAAAGTTAAAAATTTATCTTGCTGATGTAATAAATTAAAGGAAGTATGTAAATAAAGAGTGTTCGTAAACCCTACTTTCCATTATGAACTTAATATGAAAAACACGTTTCACATATATACTTGACGGTTGTATGAAATTGTAAAATAAAACAAAAATTCTAGCCTGATAACATTGCATATTTGATGGAAATTGTTTCACAGTTTTCTGAATATAATAATAGATATTGCATTCAAACTACATCGATATACCGGAATATGCTTTGATTCAATGTAAATGCTGATAAAACTTGTGAAATACTTTTTTCAATACGAATTCAATTTTATTTCTCGCCAGAGTCTCCCTAGTGTGGGCTGTAAAATCACCAAATTGAAATTTAGGACTTCATTAAAACATTAGATTATACTGTTTTTACAATAATCAAGGAATTTGTAAATGATAACTGTAAGTCCCCTGAAATGTATCGTTCATTGGGTTTAATGCTAATTTTGAAAATCTCGTATACCATCTAATACTGTCGAATGTCCTCATATCTATCAATTTATGCGTTGTTCGCTAAAAACGCATACATTCACTATGGTAACTATCTAAACAAGTACACTTAAAAAAAAGTCTGTTTACTAACATAGCATGCCGAAGATTACGTAGCATAAGCGATATGTAAAAATTACAGCCTACAGGACAAACACAGAGAATAACTTGCAGTTATGGCTAGGTAAACACCCTCTATGAGTCGCGATGTAATTTGAATGAATGGCTTCGTAACTTTTGACCACAGCTGTTTAAAATCATTATACAGAGTGAGGCAAAAGTCTGGATACACACCTATAAAAGTCGAAGGGTGTACTGAATGATTGTGTGAACTGCTATGGAATGTCAGTAGAAATAAGCCCAGCCTTTAGGAGATAGGGCAAAGACGTCGGCCATCTTGGAACAGGTATTGAATTGTGAAGTGCGTTCACACATTGTCTTAATCTGCCTTATAATCAGGAATACAATTTTGAAATGTGTTTTATCATACCTTTATTTTTATGAGTTATGTATGTCCTTTTATATTCTATGCGACTAGTTGAGGAAATAGTCGGATACACCTCTATACAGGTTGAACAGTGCAAGTAATCAAAATTGGCGAATCTGGTATTGGGTGTCTATATGTACGGAAGTCTTTTAGAGGCTGTGGTGGAAAAAGCGCCAGCTAACTTTAAGTCCGCCATTTTCGATTTTAGTAAACTATTTCAATTAGAATGGACGTTATGTGGCACGTCATTTTCGAACTGCCTCTCTCTCAGGAATACAAGTGCGACTTCTATTTTAAACATATATATTTACTTGTGGAAGGTTTAACTATCTGATAGTCTTTAAGAGGTCTTTAACGCATTTTTAGGTATCCCCTTAAACAAAAAAAAACAAAACCAGTTTCCTTAATACACCATCTGCACCTAGGATTTGTACCTGTTTATTAGGTCTGCAAGCTTTGACTCTGATTGGTACTAAAACTCGTAAAGCACATAACTAATTAAATTTTAAGATGCAATTATAAGGATGATGTTATTAACTTACAATCGTGACCTGTGACATCAATTTCTCGTTCAAGACTCTCAGCGTGAAGACATTAATTAATCTGATTTACAACCTTCCAGATTAGAACTGATACTGGCGCTATTTCCGGAACAAATGAGAACCTTTGCCAAGTAATTGGTGATCTTTGTAAAAATAAACGTAGTTATAAAACTTTACGACTATGGCCACAGTATATCAAATGTGTAATTCATTGTATGTATGCAAGCACGCGTGTTCGTGTTTGTAACGATGAAATATACTGACTTAGATTATGAGTGGCGTGTAATGTGTAATCTCTAACGTCTAAAAGAGTGTAAAATTACACTAACATAACAGTTCACCATTTTATTTGTCCCTGAAATATAAGTAATAAGTTCCATACAAAATTAAAGAATAAAAGTAAATAAAAAAAGTTATTAAAATCAGTTAAAAAAATAATACTTTATTTGTTAATACTCACAATAATATGAAAACGGATTTCCTAAATCTGGTATATTTCATCTTTTTTGAGTGACAACTCCCTACAAAAAACCTGGCCAGTACTGCAAAAAAGTACATAAATAACACAGATGACAATGTAAACACCAAAGTTTTAAAGTTTATCACAAACTTTGCCACTGCAATATAAACATAAAAGTGCTTTCGTAAAAAAGTCCGGAGAAAGACAAACACAAAATAACGTTACAAGCTTAGACGCCTCTGCACTCATGATGCACCCATTCAAGCGGCCAAGTTGAAATTGGATGATTTAAATTAGATCCTTCTAACGTTTAGTGAATATCCTTACATTTTTAAATATTGCAGGTCTAAAATTCATATCAGTAATAGGTTGGAGTCAACATAATAGATTGTGAAAAGCAATTATTTGAAACTGACTAATAGAGGTTTCAAGCATAACAATAGAAATATAATAGCGATGAGTCCAAACTATTTTAACTACTACCACAAATTATTTGGCAATGATAAACTGTAAACAGAAAAAAAGCACATCTTAATAAAACACGTTGATTAGAGATTCTCATACCTCCCACAGCCCTATCTAAAAAACTTATTCTTGTCTGCTTTCAGCGTTTCCACTGAACCATTGAGTGTAAGCTGCCATGATAACCGGTGAGACTCATCGTGGATGATTTTCCTGACCAGTCTTTGCTGCTGTGGCGTGCGAAGATATACTGCTATGCATCATATGCTTTAACACATTTTTACATTTTGATTTTGAACGTCTCTGACTTAATTATATGATTCCAGGTAAGTGTTCTTCTTTTTAACATAGAACTTCTAATTTCACCAGAATAAGGCCACCATTTAGGAAGAGAAATTAGGATCACAACAGGTTTGACTACTGGTTCTTGAGGAATAGACCTTAAGTTCCCTCTTTACACCTGCATAACATGTTTTAAAACTTAAACTCCACTCAGTAAGCTATTATGTAAACTGAACAAAAAAAGAGAAATGTTTAATTTTCATAGCAAAGCAGACAGGAACAGTAGCAAAGTTCTTTCAAACTATTTTTTTTAACACAATATCTCGACTTCGCGTGAGTAACAATTTTACCACCTCTGGAGAAATCAATTGGGTGTTGAATTAGAAACTTTATCGCGGCAAATGAAATTTATCATGACAACAGCATGTTCAGCGATTTATTTTGGTTCAAACGCCTTTTATGGTTTTTACTTATATTCAGCGTTCGCTAGCTTTTAATTATGTCAAATGACTTTCATCACATTAAGTGATATCAAACTTGTTTAATATCAATACAAAAATTATAAAATATCACTCTTCAAGGTATATGAAACTGAATTAAAAATTATATGTATAACACAATATGAAATAAACCTATTTAACACCTATTTTTAAAAAGTGTTAAAAGGTTTTATTCATATTGTTGTTAATACATATTTATAAAACTCTACTTTTCGAGGTCTACATCTCTAACATAAAAAAATTACCGTTTATTCATTATACAGTTAAAACTCAATAATGCTTAATAAATTAATTAATGGTTACATTTAATGTAAAACTATAATGGTTGGGTTATTAGTAAACAATCTTCCAGTTGCCGTGGCCAATACACAGAGAACAAATAGTGTGTAAGTTATAACATTCACAAAATGAAACTTTGATAACGTCCAAAAGTCAAAAATACGACATTATTAAGCGAGTATTTGATGGATTGATACTATAAATACAACATTTTTCCATTATTACTTTAATAAATACCCTTTAGTTGTTTTCTCCTTCAGGTTTAATTTTTCAGTGCTCAATCTTTTTCGAACCTATGAGTTATTTCAGATGTTCGATTTATTCCAGTAATTATATCAAAATATCAAACGAATTCAAACATTAGTTCAGTAATGTTTATCCTTTGCTGACCTCAACACTTACGATAATTCAGGAAGTCCATGTACATAACATGTGAAATGTGATTACAGTATTAAGAGTAAATTCTTATAATTGCTACTTTACTTGATGAATCTCGTGATTAGTCCCCGAGGAATATACAAATGGAATCGGTCTCTAAGCGTATTTGTCGTCGGAGGGCTGGGGGAGAAATAGCGCGGCATTGCCAGGGTTGTGCCGCTATTGCCCTTGAGGGACAGGGTTGAGCGCTGCTGTCTTGCTAAATTTTTGTACCGTTTATTTTTGTTATCCTCAATATCAGCTGCAAATCTGGGCGATAGATAATTTAATTAAAATATATAGCTACACAATACAAAACAGTACAATATTTAAATTCACATTAAACTTATAATTAAGGCATCATATAAATTCATGTTTTTATATGATTTCTAATCTTTACTAACATTTGAAATATTAATAGTAAACATAAAACAATATTATAATTGGCTAAGGTAAGTAATTATTGTATTTTCATATTTTAGGACGAAATATTTATAATTGATGTTTATTTGTTAATTGTATTAAAGTACGAAAGTAAGTAATTTGACTAAATTCATTTATCATAGTAAGGCATTAAATCAAGTGTAGTATTCATTCACTAAAGTAGAAAAATTAACCAATTTGCACGTATATTCACAACCAAAATATGCTAATAATTGTGTATGTACATACAACAACATTTACACACAATACCAAACATCAAACACCAATCGTGTATTCAACCAATACTCCAAAATTTAAATTGCACTAATATGAAAAAATGAACTAACACTGCACTTAGTATGATTTATATTTTATAGTATATAATATATGTAATATAAAGAAATCTTTTACAAGCCGGCTACTGAATATTTTAAATAACATTTTTTACATTTTAACATGCCCAAACTAGGTATGCTCCACCCGTGCTTTCAGATCGTCACCGCAGTTCCCCGCACCCAATTGTGCGGCACTGATGAGACAGTGAGAATACCCTCGTCACCTAGATTGTCACTATGTTTTGGTAGTCTTCATGTTTCTGATGTCGAGAATGCAGGTGGTTTCGTTTTTGAGCTTCTTCGTTCGTTCTTCGATGCCGACTGTTTTTGGATCCCTTCAGATGAACATGACTTCCGATTCAAACGTTTGATCAAGTCTGCTACAACATCAGATTTCAGATGCAGCACGTAAGAGGAAGTAACTGGAGCTAAACTCAACATTCAGTATTGAATACCTAGGCAATGTTCAGTAAACTAGTCGCTCTACGTTGTTTTGAAAACCAAGTTAAAATGTCGATGAGTAATAAAATCAGAAGCTTTCCCTTGCGTTCCCCCCTGAGAGCTACTAAGGTCGAAACTAGCCGCTTTGCTGATCCAGCATCCTGAATAATGAAATACAGACTAGACGAAAAGGATTAACTAAACGGCAGATCTTAGTAATAATGTTATCGATTGAACCGTTTTTTAAGAAATGTTTTTTTCAAATATACAAATATTTTTTAGATTTTCATTTTGTCTTTCAATAAAACTACGCTTCAGTAAACTTGGTTAGTTTTAATTTATCTAAATAGGGGGTTGTGCCCTATCCACTATGAAGTCTCTGACACATGTATCACAATCCTGATTGAAAGTCTACGTTTTTTACGCTTAAACATCGAATAATACACATTTTCTCAGCTTGTTTTAATTTACAAATAATGCTTTGGACTCTGTATCATCATATCTTATCTACTATTCTCGTCCTGTAATAGACTTCGACACGTAATAAGAAAGGACCGAGGAATAGGCTGTGCACATTTGCCCAGATTGTTTATCCGATATTAAACTGTCATGTACATTTCCGGAAAAATATAACCCTGTGTAGAGTGTACAAATTATTTAAACATACCTCCTGATCGTGATTCTTCATAATAATTTTTATATTTGCAAGAATAAGAATGGCAAATCGAAATAATTTTAGTGGTTTTCGAAGATTTTTTAACCGATCTAAAAATGTTCTAAAGACATTCATATTGATTAACGGTTTATATTGCCAACTAAGGTTGAGCCACAAGGTTACCTTATTTCAAAAATTAAAAACATGTTGTGCATCAGGGGAAAACAATGAACACAAAAAATATATTCAGTTATAACACAATTATATTTATTTCGTTTGTAATAAACCTAAAATAGTTATTTTGTTAGTAAGCGCGCTGGTAAAAATGCATTCTCTAGAAGCACCCCATACATTTAATTTCTGAGAAGGCACAAAAAAAAACATCTTAAAACTGTTGTGATCTTTTCACCAATGTGTAATAAACACCTCCAACTTTCATTCTAGAAGAATAGAGGTGAAATAAAAGTTTTAAACTATTCCCAATTTCCATTGAGCAGTACTAAGATTTAAATAATCCTAAAAGAAACCATTAAGGATTTATAATGCTTTTTTAGAGATTTAATCTTACTCGTATAATGCTTATAATTGGTTTTAAAAAAAGACAAAGTTCAGTACAGGAACCTACGTGTTGCACTTGCATCGCTTCCCATAGAACTATACTTCCGGATAATAGAACTTGTGATTTTGATTGCAAGAAAAGTTTCTTAAGGGAGGAAATTCCAATTTGGTGGAAAGTTTAGCTTTTTAATCTCCTAAAGAGAGGTGATTCATCACAATGATTGCAAGAAAAATTAAGTGATCACACGATTACACTTTTGATAAGATAATTAGGTTTTGTAACTTTACTAAAAATATAAAAGTTCTTTGGCTTAAAGTTGTTGAACATTTGTACAATTGGTATTTGAGTAAACAACGAGAAAATAGTGGAATAAAAAGATTAGTAATAGTGGAATAAATTAAAAAAAAACTCAGCAACACTATTGTATAAGATATTAGCACAATTAAGTGATTACATCATCACATTTCTTAAAAGGCAATTATCAGTAGTATTAATTTTGTAAATTAAACTTAGAAAATATAAAAGTTTCTTTAGCTGAACGTTAGTAAACATTTTTACATTTGGTCATGATGAAACGAGAAAAATAGTGGAATAAGTAAAGTTTTTTAACAAACTAAGTACAATCATATATGAACCTGTCTCATATTACACTCAGCTCAACTACATAAACTACCAATATTTTTGCCAGTTAAAGTAAATTTCGAGAATTCGTATCCATCTTATTCTCAGTTGTAAATATTTAGAGACATACTTTAGCCCTTTAAAATATCATGTTTAAATTCAGATATGGTCATTCTGATTTGGAATTATCTCTCTATTAATGTGGCACACCCACGATATCCGATGTGTAGGAGCAAGTAAAGATTAAAGAAATTCATGTTTTTCTCATAGTTAGCCATATGCAAAACTTAATAAAATCGTCGAAACAATGATTTGACGCTGTAATCATCCTTTCACAACACAAAAATGTCCAATAAAATATAACTTTTTTCTCCTTTTCTAAAAATTTGATGTAACATTGTTATTTGAATCATATAAGTCAATCATTGTTTGGGATTTTAGTAATTACATGTTCAATAATAGAATAGGCTGAATATTAATTTATATTTGTATGATACATACGATATTAGGATGTACGATCGTTCGGCTTTATTATTTATTAATACGTAAAGAAATTTCAATTAATAGAGTTAATTATTGTTTTATTGCAAGAAACTGATTTTCATCACATGCAAAGTTTAATTACTGACAGTTTAATATCTAATAATACATTATCTAAATATATTATCAAACTCGCGCGCACGCACGCACACACCGAACACATAGATTGTGATATAATAATATAGATGATCGTTTAAAATATATATTTTTATCCACGCTTAAAATTATAACATAATGATGACGACCATAAATAAACGGACGTCTATACAATCCCGTTTGCTATGATTATTACGTGGTTGGCTGTGTTAAAAAAAAAATAAAAAACATAATCTTTGAGGAATCACAATTCAATTGAGAAATAGGATGTAAGTAAATTCATATTTAATGTAATAATTTAAATTTGGGAATAATTTAAACATTAATCTATTAATCTAACCTTAGAAGCCATATAATTGAATATGATTGTTTTTTCAAATAGAAGTAACAAAACGATCAGACTTAGTTTTTAGTTTTTTAGCTAAAAAAAATGGGGAAGCGAGAACTAAAGAGAATGATTGATTTAGAGAAATAGAATGAATACAATAAGAAGGTAGAGAAAATGAAATTAATTTAACCGAAATATAAATGGCAAGAAGGTTTTACAATGAGTCGTTACGAAGCTAATAGGGGATAGTAAGGATTGTGCTGGCTCTGTTGAACCAGTATAGCATTTAATTATTGTTTTGTTTGTTACCAATATTATAACTGATAATTAAAATTAGTAATAATTATATAAAGCATTATTCATTAAAAATAAGAAAAGTTTAATGAATAGTTGTCATGATATAATCATACCCTATTGAAAAAGACTAACAGACGAGATTATTTCTAGATATTTCTTATTGAGATATATGTACCTGAAACAACAAAGAACTCAATCGAGCATGAAAATGACGCGCTGCTGATGGGTTTTACGATACTGTGCGTTCCGTCGTCGCTGACCCAGCGGTGAAATATCACGTTTTCTATCCATTCACGTTTAGTGTTTCGTAATTCTCCTCCCAGGAGTGCTTAAGAGCTAATTTACTTCATACATTAATGTACAAACAATTGATTTCCCTGTAAAACAGAAAAAAAATTGAATTTTACAATTATTAAAATAGTAAAGATTTGTAATCGAACTGGGAAAAATTTATCCCCACAAATATTCACTTTATGATGTGCTTTACTATATTATCTATACAATACTTTTTATTAAATAACATTGTTTATAACGAATCTTTATTTTTTCTCAGTTTCAATTAAAGTTATTTAGTTAATTTCGATCTTTAATTAGTTAAGTAGTACTCAGCATACAGTTTTTTGAATGTAATATTCAGTCATATATAATGACGCTAGAGAGACAGAATAAATTACGTGAAAGTTTTATTACATGAACTTTTCTTGTTGTAAATGAAACAGACTAGGTTGTATGATATAGAATAGAAATAAAAGAACATGTTGAATGTAATTTGAATATAAATGTTTACTAAGCAATTGCAATAAAATGCAGAGGAAGGTTTTTGGCCTTCTGCAGCAAAGGTCTCACAGGTTTTCACAGCTATTGACATTCCACATCAGTAATTAGTCACCAACATAATTCAAGACTCTGTGTACGGCGGTAAACATTTTGACGTCATTGTTTATTTAATTACATGCAAGTAAAATCAATTTAAATATATTTATTGTGATATATTGCCGCATGAAACATTCAAACTTTTTCCTCATAGCTTTGGGTTTTATAGCAGCATTGGAATAACACATGTTAGGTGTTGTATGGTGTGTACTGCAACGGAAGAGTGCGCCGAAATTAAATATGTAGTAACTCTAAACATGGAATTTCATACTATATTTTTTCTACTATATGAGTATTTTAAACGTGATAATACGTTACTCTTAAAATCTCATAGTGCATTATTCAATTCGTTTACATATTTATTTATTCTGTTACTTTTCTCGTTTCCATCTTTGTTACATATAATACTCAAGTAAAAATATTTCTTATCGCTCAGCCAAACCCAGACAAGTGGCTTAGATCATTTAAATCAGAGCTGCTGCTACTATACAAATGATGCTTCATTCAAAATTTCTAGTCCATAGTTCAGTTCGCTTAAGAGATATCGTGAGGGCACACAGACATTTATACATATAAACATAAATGAGACTTTCCCAGGCTTCGCTAACGCTGAGCCAAATTTTATTTTACTCAATAAACGTTTAAATTATTTGGAATGTTTCATCTAATGAATGACTCTGATTGTGAAGTAATTAACTTTCATTAATTTATAAAATAATTTTATTTTACACTATTATGTTCAGCATACTAAAAAGTGTACGGTATGAAATATGTTTAGTACAATCCTAAAATTTTTACACCAAGGAAAAATACCAATTTATTACATCACATGGTATGTAATCACGTAAAGTGAATTAAGACTTGTTATATATTGAAAACGGTGCTCGTTTCTCTGAATAAATCTCTATGTAGGCGATACACGATACTAAATGCAACGATGTTTATCGTAATAATTTTAATTTATAGAAACATCAGGAATATTAATACATGAAATGTATCAAAGTTATTCATATTCATGCAGGTATCCTACGGATACTTGTGGTACTTTATTTTTGCATTAAATCAGATTTTTCATAGATGCAGTAAGAGTATTAGTTTTCACGATGTTGTTCAATGAAGATGCTAGGTTGTCCCAATTCACCAGTAGTTCTAAGAGTAAATAAAAACAAGTAGTACTGGAATTTTGTTTAATTTACATTTTCAAACTACTATTGTTTATTTGGAAGATTTGGAAACGGTTTAACTAAAATCGTTTTAAAGAAATTAACCAGTTGTGTGGGGACACCACCCAACCCTTGGATGGATGAATTTTATTTTCTTACCATCCCCCCATTTACCATCATTCTGTTTAGCCATTCGCATACGTAAAGTACGGTTAGAGATACAATTATTAATGTCATGGTTAGCTAGGAACTGTGTTTATTGTGTGTGTTGTTACCTGCGTAGTACAAAAGTCGTCTAAAAATAGTTTTCTCATTATTTTATAATTTTACATAATTTAAATAGTTACTACAGAAATTTAATTTTCTTTCATTAAACTGTTACCAACTACTTATTTAACATTACATTTAATAAACCATTTAATTTAACCATTTGTAGTTCAAAACATCTCGGTAACAATTAAAAAATCAACCAAATCTTTTTATATTGAACATGAATGTTACTGAACATCCACGCTAAATACAAATTTTTAATGCTTGTAATAGCTGAATGAGACTAAGAAAACGTGCCGCACATTCATTGTCCTAGTTTCAATTTTTCAGTAAAATATCATAATAATAACTCATGAACAATAGTATAACATTTCAGTGAAAGCTATTTCTAAAAAAATAGTATATACAATTATGATACCTTAAAATTTCTTAAAAATAGTGTTTTAACAATATAAAATGAAAAATTATGCAGTACACTTAAATATTTAAAATAATGTTCAATGATAACTATGTCCTTTGCTCTTCTTTCCGTGTTACTTTTTTTAAATATATCTCCCTTCTCTCACCTTTGTCTCCTCCTATCCCCCCTTCCCTTTCATACAAATCATTATTTTTTTTCTTTCCGTTCCCTCAACGTATACCCTTGCAGTACCTCCCCCATCATTTTCTTCCTGCACCTTTCTCTATGTATTTAGCTCTCTCTTTATCCAATCGTGTGGTTGTATTTCTTCCATACAAGGGTTCCTTAATGTTCTATAATGTGTATAACTATACTCCATCACACTTTTCATCCACTTAAAAACTTTTTAAAAATTAAAGATAAGTCAAGTACCACAAAAATAACAAAACGATCCATCTTTGTTTTCACCAGTCTGTTTAATGCCTGATAGGTACGCGCAATCAACGACAGATACTCTGGGATGTTAACTCTCCTTTATCAATTTGTTCCATTGTTGCCTCAGTAATTTCATTATACAATATCTGTCATACAAGTAGCTGGAAATTAATTTAGAATGTACTTCACTGCCCGTGACCACTTTTATCACAATTAAATCGATTGGTGTGGTCCAATAACTAACATTTAGCGTATTTGGAGCTGAACTTTCGGTAATAGCGGAAATGGATTGGGAATCAAAATAGCTCTTGCCTTTTCATTAGGGGCGCTCTAAATTTATGGCTGGTCCTTTAGACTTTTCGGTTCAATTCTGACTGTGGATGGTTTGTTTGCGGTCTTTTTTGGAGATACTTCCAATGTTAACTCTGAATACTGTAAGATTATCGACCCTGCAGAAGTGAAATCGCCTCTATAAGGTCAAACTATTAAGATCAGATCTACTACGCTGAGGAAAGGTATCCAATGCTGTTTGTGTTTCGCAAATACAATAATCAAAACGGATTATAAACCCAAAATAGTAAGCAATTTTAAATGTTAAACATGTATCCGGCAGTCGAACCAGAAAGGATAAAATCACAATAGATGTTTCAAGAATATAAGTATGATATGAGCAAATATTCGTTCTTGTTATACATTTATCATTAACTGTTATGAATTTATAAATTTAAGGTAAGATCTCTAGATGTTTTGTTCAGTGATACCCATTTTCTGAGTTGCGTTTGTTACTTCAATTAAACTAACACAAATTGAAGTACAAATTTTTCAAGTTAGATTTGTATAAAGACAACTTTATTTACTTTATCTTTAGCTCGTTCTTAATAAAAAAACTTTTGGATGAAAAAATTAGACCATTTAACATTTCTTATGTTGTATAGATAAACCTAAATAAAACTTACACCAATAATTTCAAGAAGTATTAAAAAGTGCAATTAGTTCGATTTTTACATATAGCTTTATCCACATTAAATTACTTTTGAAATCGATTATATTACTAAAAAATACACACGAAAAGACAATACGTTTGGGTCAATATTATTTGAACTCGAGTGTTAACCTGGAACGACTGGTAAATTGTACATTTGTCCATCTGTTAACCTGTGTGTCCGCACTAAATGAACTTACCTATACATTTGAAATGTTGCATGAAGCGTCATTTCTATATAAGCAACTTTGAGTTCGATGATCCATGACACTTCTTGGGATTTAGCTGAGAGTTACGAAATGTTTTTAGATTGGCCTTTTGGTTAAAAACGATGGAAATCGGAAATTTTTCAGAATAAATTAATTTCTAAAGAAACTGAGTATAATACAGTAGTATTATATCTTAACATGTGACATAGTAAAACATGTAGCATAGTAACCTAGTGAAATGAGCTGTAGACTTTGCATACACTCTCAGCGAATCATGTTACGAAGTGCCTTACTAAATAATCTCCAAGGTTTTCTATATTACTGCCTCCGACACAGTAATATGAAAGAATAACATACTTTATTCTAAAATGTATTTACAAGGGATTATATGAGTTCATACAATTTTTTATCAACAAAGAATGAAAGTACTATATCCATGCAGCAAATATGTATAGACTTTGTAAATAAATTTTAAAATAAATAAAAAGACTTCTAATACATATAAATTAGTGCATATTTATTTTCTTCTATTGAAGACCTTGAGGTATGACTAATGAATTTATTTCTAATAATTCTGACAAGCTAATTACGAGAATTCTAAAAAACAATGGAATTTTATATTGGCAAATAAACCAGTATTCAGCAAACAAAATTATAAACGAATATAATAATAATAATGTCAGCCTATTCATTATATAAAAAGAAATTAATCGTGTCCATAACAACATAATGTTAGATAGATGTAAAGATTGTGTTAAAGAAATAACTTAATTATTGTGTTAGACAGAAAATACAAATTATCCATTAGTTTGATTGAACGTTATTGGATACTTTTTAATATTTCGTCTATCAGAATAATGTTTTTAAGAAAGGAAAAAACTCAATTTCTATTGAAAGCAACAAATATTTAATTAATCTATAATCCACTCCAATTAACTTCACAGCCCTTGCGTGTGATTCAAGTAGCTTTAGTGGTAAGAGTTTCTTGGAATATATTAAAGGTTCATTAATGAACACCACACCAACAGAAACAGGAAAGATGTTGAAAGTATATAGTGACTGCATTTCAAAGCATTTCTCAAAACCCAAATGGTCTGTGAAGCTATGGCAAAGAAATTACTTTCACAATGTAGGTGAAGAAAAAGGCAGAGATTTGAACATTGTAGGTTTAAGTGTGTTTAATGTTACTTTTTTGAGTTTAATACAGAGGAATTGCGAATTTTACATTTTCCCCCTTTCCAATATTATTTAGATTCAAGAAAACTACAATTTTCGCATATTTTAAAACCAACCGCGAGTATACTTGTAAATCCGTTAACACATTTAACCAGAACAACACATTATTATATATTAATAAGTTTTTTTTATATTAACACTAAGGCTTTAAATACAACATAATTTACATCTGAGTTTCAAGTACTCAGTACGAAATGATTTAAACAATCTATCAACTTATATTTCTAAATCCACATTAACCCGTAATACATGTATATATATATATATATATATATATATATATATATAAACAAATAATTTAATTATATATTTCCCTACCTTATACAAGTTTTAGCTATACACACACCAATTAATAGTGATTAATTAATAAATCTGATTTTTCTCTACAACGAATGAAAAGTCTTCAATCTGCGATATGTGATTGAATAAAAAAATATATTATACCACGTCTTTTATATGTAAGCCCACTTAAAAAAAAACTGTGTAAAACATCTTCAGGACTGGGATCCGAAAATTGGTGAATGGGAAAATTGAATGAATCATTGTAAGTTTGAGGGAGGAAAATTTTGTTGTGCGTGTAAAAATTGCCAGTGAACTTTTGCAATGCATTACTTATTACTCTCTCTTGCAATAAAATAATTATATCTTCTATATATATCCAGTCGTGTACGATGTTTAGTTCATTTCAGGTTATACTTAAATATGTCAAGGTAATCTAGTTATTGACCAGTCAGTGATAATGGTCAGTGAAGGACTGGGTCAGGTCACCTCTTGTAATTAACACTAGTTAGACTAATAGACCTGATATGTGGGTCATATGTGTAGTGCACCAACCAGGTTAGGTTTATTATAACAGTGAATAAGTTATTAATTTTAAATGATAATCTCAATATACAGATCACTCTCATAAAAGTTTGTAATATATATTACAAAAAAAATATTGTGAGTAATTCGCGACTAACGCTTTAATATTCAACTTGGTAAGTTCAGTTTATCTAAATTTAATTTCATCGAAACTGTTAAATGAGGTTTATTTTCATACCTCGCGCGCCTTGCATGTAAGTAGAATTAACAATTTTCGTATTGAAAATTAGCTTTTTATGCGAGACATCTATTTTGAATGTATTATAAAGTAAATTTGTAAATAGTAAGGTAAATTATCTGTGTTATTGTATTACTTACGAGATTGAAATGAGTATAATAAAAGTTGGAGTGATGTCATTCTGGCACGGCAACGTTAAGTTGTCTGTACGGTTATAAGTTGTCTCGATGAATAGCTAGTTCAATTGCAATTCTGTTTTAGGCGAGTTTGAGTCTTACTTCCAATCCTTCTTCAATTCTTATAGTAAGATTTGATTCTTCTTCATGTTTTGACTACAACTACAATATCGAGCCAAGAATGCTTACGTCGTGGTATGTGAGTCGACGCCAACGTTTATAAGAATTAAATTTTAGTTTATATTCCAAAGAACAATGGAACAATTAGGCCCACCCCCGGATAAAATTGAAGTTAATTCCTACTCTTTATTGGCAGCAACGTCACAAAATAATAGTATTATTTAAGACCAAGACGGTGCTAGTAAATTGTATTGCCACAATTAAACTTATATGTAAACTATGCAATATCGAGTATTTATTTTGTCAACCCCATGTGTCTCGTCTATCCGATACAAATTAATAATTTTAGGTTTGATATTTTATAAACATTTTAATCGTGTTTATATGGGACTAAAATGAAAATGTGTAAAATAGAAGCAAACATTCATCTATTATATTTATAAGCTTAAATATAATTAATTCTGGAAGTTTTAATAATGAATACTAAAAACTGAATTTTTACACTTTTACTAATCTTTTTATTTGTTTGAACAAAAACTGTTCTTCTGTATTATTTTATGGGGCTTACATTTTAAATTGATTCATGCGTAAACATTTGAAAGAATATTAAGAAATTTAAAAAGCCTTTCTTTTAGGAGACTTATTCAATTATATATGTTTGGAAATTATTCTACATTATTTTGGACAAAACATCAGGTTTAACTTCCAATGAAATTGGTAGTTCAGTTGTAAAGGAATGTAAGGGGATTATGTTTTACAGTAATATACAATTCAGACTGTAAGAACAGCTCTAGAGACATGGTGTAACGTTCAATATCTGGAAAACATCTGTGTCTCACGAGCTATCTCAGTCAGAATCCATTTATATCTCACGCCAGAACTTGTTTGCGGCGGTCCCATGCGGGAGCACAGCTACCCGCTAACTGCACTCTAAATCTATTGGTGTAGCAATCGCGGTATCACAGTTTTTTTTTATTACTACTAGATACTTGGAAATGAAGTAAGCTTTTATTTGATGACTGTAACAGTTTTTTTATGAACATTTATGTGTATAGTTCAAATTAAAAACTTATGGCCATTCTTACATAACACTTTTGGTCCTGTAAGTTCCCTTTCCACAGAATTTAAACTAATCTCTGTTATATATTTAAAAATATAGACATAAAAATTCCTTTCCACCTGAAAATTACACCATGTTTTTTTAATATAATTTAAAGGAATTACTTCGCTATAAGGAGAAGCCTAGGAATTTTACAGATAAAAATAGATATCAAAGTAACAAAAATGTGTTGGATTTTTTTAAAGTTAATTATTGACGAAGATTATTTAGAAAAAATAACATGATTTCGATTATTTCTACCGTATATGTTATACAACAAATTATAACTGTACTCTCTCCTCTTTTACAAGTGAAAAAAACAGGCAAGGGTTAAAAGAATGTGGTTACTCAGCGCTTCAACATTCGGCTCAACTGCAAACGTTTCAGCAAAGTGGCCAAAACCTCCCAACTGACGTCAGCCACTAAAGACGACTGCAGCAGTCTTGGCCTGATATATGCTAAGGCATGATCTATTGCAGAAAATGTTCACAGTTTTCTCACAAAACTTTCGTTTGTTAAAAATATTGCAGTCCCTTTTCTATTGAAAAAATCAACCAGCGGTAGTTGCCTTAGACTCAAAAAGACTAAAGTTTTGAAATATAAAAGCTAGTACAGTTTTGACTTCTTCTTGAAACAAAGACGAAAGCAACAAGGTGATATACATTTTCTAAAGCACCAACTATTAACAACTTACATAAATATTTTATGGAAAACATGTTAACAAATATTGTTTTGAACATTTTCAAAGCGAAAAGTTCCAGGATGAGCAATATTTTAAACCGTGGATATCTTATAACTGAATTAGAAAATAATTATAATTGAAAAGTGATTTCGGACTTTTTTCATTTTTTGACTACAGTGCACTTCCGTTATTTACAATTGTTAGTGCATTACTTTTAGAATTCATTATGTGCAACTCGTTTAAAAAACATTCCAGTATGAAATGGTAAATTTAATTTTTCTGATCAAGTTTGGAAGAAGAGTCATTAAGTGACGGCTCGTTTAAAACGCTAACGAGTGTAAAATCGTTAACGCTAAAAGTAATAACTTGGAACCGCTACTTTGGACTCTAAGGTTTTCTGTACTTTCACGATTCCGAGAAAATTTACACCTTATTATAATTTGAATATTTACACTAATTCCTTACCGGTTATTTTAATCTACCGTGACTGATAACGTATAAATATTGAGATAATTTAATAACATCTATATAGTCTGGCCAATTTAGACATTGAACCTTGCAGAAAGTTCCAGAAAGCTGCAAAACAAATATATCTACACGATATATACAGCATTCGAACTAATATTTTATGATCAAAGCGAAAGTTAGTTTTTGTTTGATACGCCTCCATGCCTAAAGTATTTAACTTACCATCATAAAATTCGTACACATATTCTTAAGAGTATAGTGAATAATATATGATACTAAAAAACAAAATATTGATGAATTATTATTCATAAAATGTTTTTAAGCCCAAAGTAAGCATGTATAACAACGAATACCTTGGATATAATTCATCACCGTCATCTTAATATTGAATTGAGTATATAATCAGCCGTTATTGTTCTGTCATCTTTAAGCAATACTTAAGTATTTTATATTTTTTTTACACTTAAATACATTTCTATATTTAAAGTTTGGGTAGGCCTACATCTCTTTATTTAAAAATTATTACTCTGTTTGTAATTATTTTGTAATACGTTACAAGCATAAATTTAACCTAATTCATCACGGGCACCGATGGCAAAAATTGCTCAATCAGAAGAATCTTCTGTTAATGCAGAATTGAAAATGAAAGATCCCGCCGGGCTACAATCTGCTTGGAGAGCTATTGAATCAACTTCTCATAGATTAGATAAGGTCAAAATCTCAATCTAAATGCCTTTAAGAGTGTCAAAACTCTTCTTCAAATCCAACATCATTTTAGATGGCAAGCCTAGCAGCAAGTAGCCATTAAAATTAAGAGAAATTCTAAATCAATTGCAGGAGTGCAGAATTGTTTATACAAAAAGGCAAACCGAAAGCAGTCGAAATTTAAGCCCAAAAATTGCTTCGTATACGATAATTCAGGATTTCGATATAATCCTACATTTAATCTTTATTGGTACTATGAATGAAGAAGTTTCAATTTTGCTTCACTTTCAAATGGAAATATTAAATGCCCGCAATGTGCTTTTTCAATGGTAAAATTTCACTTTCTTTACTGAGTGAACCAAACAAGCCATTCTTCAACAAATGCATAAAATAGATCTCTTCCTTCAAAGTTACATCCTTTGGAAACATGTAAATATCAAATGTAACTAAATATATCTGTTATTCTTAAGATAAATCTCAATCCTCCTAGACTATGAAATGAAAAGATATTACGGATCACATAACTTTTTCAGAATAAACGCGGTGCCATTATTTTAATATTTGTCTGGCAAGTAAAAAGTTTTATCGTACCTCGAATGCCAGTTATATCCCACTACCCTACCGTTTTAGTTTCAACTAGTTCAATTTCCAATTGAACACAGTTTTGCTGTTACCATTAACAAGCGAACATTTCAAGTATTAGTAATGAACTTGGAGTACACATGATTTTTATGTCTCCTTTTAGTCTCTGTCTAGTGCCCGACATTTCATTTTAACTATAAATTACTTAAGTTCTCCAAACACTTTCATATACAGGAAAAAGGGTAGCCATGAGAACAATATAATGGCTCCTTCTTATACTAATCTTTTTATTTCCCCATGAATATGATTTTCTATAAAACCAACCACACAAACCCATATTTTGGTAATGGTAATTGATTATATATTCATGATATGGACATACAGTAATGGCAATTTACAACATTTTTCACAACCACTGAACATTTTATGCATTCCCAAGTGTCAACAAAAAACCTTTTCCAACACATTCCAAACATAATATTAAAACCCGCTAGTTTTTAAGACATTTTAGTACAGACAATTACCTGAACACAGTAAGCGCAAGAAACAACACAACATAGCACAGTCTGATCTCATGCTTGCAACAATCATCATGTTTGGTATGCAAAATTTGCTCCACTTCAGAAACATTTGAAAGTAATTCTATTTAAAAATCCTTCAGAATATTTGAAGACTAATCCTACGAATCCGAAATATTATTTATGAAATTCAATGCAAGGTAGGTCATAAAGATTTCATTGGCTCCACAATAGTTCTTTATGAACAAGGATGACAGGTCATGCAGGTATGAATATATAAAAATATAGAGCAAACTGTAGTCGCACATGGCTTGATTTATGAGTTAAATTTCGAAGAAATACGTTCAGTCAGAAACCGATAGGAAAAATATAACAAAATATAAGTACAGATAGCTTTATAACTAGGGTAAAGCCCATGATTTCGTCAGAAAAGTAAAATTTCTCAGTGGATTGAATATAAGATGGCTGAGTCATCAAAGTTAATTTATAAAATTAAGTCTTTGAAAAAAAAAACACAAAAAACCAGTTCATTTTATTTTGTTTTTGAAATAAAATGAACAAAAATGACAGGCATTAATTGTTTTTTTTTTTTTTATAATGTGTTGATTTTTATATCTATTATGTTCTTATAGCCATATTTATTATATTTTGATTCATTTCAAAGATGGTTTAAACCATAATATAGTTTGCTTATTATATATTGATGGTTGACAATCACCACTTAAGAACATCAACTTGAGTGAAGCCGCAATTAAAAGCTATTAGACACGTAAAGTAACAAAATAGTAAAATGTTGCAATCAGGGTTTCACAATGAAAGAAAATTCCTGTACCAATTCTCATAGTTCCAATATTTCAACTTTAGAGTAGGGTTAAAAATATAGTTTTTATTTAAGTACTATTTACATTTAATTGGTTAATAATAATCTTACAAAATTACAATTTTGGGGGAATAACAGCTTGATCTAGGAACTGTTTAATAAAATTTACGAGTATAAAGATATATTGGCAAACAGTTGGTTTCAGGACACATTTTTTCATATCCTTTGATTACTATCACCTTTACCTCTTTTGCTTTCAAATGAATATTTGTAAGAGAATAAATAATACAGTTAGGCCGTATTTTAAACAAATGTTTCTTTAAATTTGACAAGAAACTTCCAATAGGAATAATAATGAATGGGAGCTAACTAAGACTATTCTACCCAGCTGTTGCAAGGTTCCTGAGCGGAAACGGGGTGGGTGTATTTACAAATTCCTACCCTCACTTATTGGCGTAGCTACCCCAGTTAATAAAGTTATCCAGAATCTGTATTTCTCTGATTTTTCTTTATTTTATTTAACCAAATATATTTTGTAGAATATAGGTCTCAGTTTATATCCCTATCCTTGCCTAATCCATAAGATCTTCCCCTTTTACATAAAACATATTTCTTAATCCAATTGCTAGATCTAAATAGTACACAAAATCAGCCAATCATTGTTAATAGAACCTATAAATGGACATAGTGGCGAAAAACGCTCGTGCATCAGATGGTAAAAATTAAATGTTCCAATTTTAAGTTAGCGAAGAAGAAAGAAGCAACTATTATAGGATTTACCAAACTTACCTAGAAGCGCGGAAACGACCTATTGCTTCATAACAGCAGCTTCATTTTCACTTCTGCGGTAACTGGTCCCCAAAATAACTATTTAAAGTATTCAGATTTATAGAGATATTATAACCATTTTAAGAATACATTTTAGAATTTCGTGTTGGAATGCCTTCATAAAGCTATAGTTGCTGACTTTATCGAACATCTATTGTTCCTGTCAAAGTGGGTTTGGTGAATACTATTGAGATCCAAAATAACGGATCGAGGTATAGAAACAAATGAAATATGCATTCAGAATATCAACTTCCAAAATATTTTGGCATGACAGTAATAAACAGAGTCTCTGACATATTCAAAACATTCTAATATCTGTGTCTTCCCATGACATACTCGTAGACATGTCTATATTTCTTGACATTTTAGTGATATCCTTTAAAACCAACAGATAGAAAATCATAAAGAAAAGACATTTTTTACATCCATTAAAATTATGAAAAAAGAGATACTAAGTCAGCTTACTACGTGATATATTTAAATGTAATTCAGTCAAACGACAAACACCATTACTCGTTCTTATATATGTACAAATGAAATTTCAGGCAAAATGTACAATTTATTGATAATTATTTCATTAAGTTAGGTTTCATAACAGTGTTTAGGTAAGTTTACAAAACAAGTCATCACATGACTGGTAGCTGGGGTATTTATGCTGCATTTGTGTAATATGAGAAAAATTAAAATCTTTTACGATAGTACTGAGATGATTTTATTCAAGCCACTATTAATTTAATTATTTGTTCTAATATTTTCTCGTTGGTTTCTCAAGTAGCCAATGTACAAAATGTTCACCAACTCGAAGACAATATTAGCTTTGATATGTTATGCCTAGTAAAGCTAAAAAATTAATATATATATATATATATATATATATATATATATATATATATATATATATATATAATTATACATAATTTTCTTATCAAAAGTAAAATCATGTGATCACTTAATTTGTTGCAATCATTGTGATAAATCATCTCTCTTTAGCAGATTAAAAAAGTTAATCCTTCCGCCAACTGAATTTCCTCGTCAAAGAAACTTTTCTTGCAATCAATCACAAGTTCCGTTTATCCGGAAGTGATGGCCACTGGGAAGCGATGGAAGTGCAACACGTATAAGATTTAGTCTCCTAAAAAACATTAATTATCTTTATTCGTTACTCATAAGATTATTATAATCGTAGCACTGTTTCAAGGAAATTAGTAATAGTTTAACACTATAATTTCACCTAAACTCTTTTACGATGAGTTTTGTAGGCATTCATCGTATAGAACTTATCAGAAAATTAAATCTACAGGATGCTTAAAAATATGTTTTTATTAGTAATCTTAGTGAAAAATAAGTACATAAGTTTATTATAACACTCTCAGATAAAAATCCTCAAATTATTTTAGTTTCAACCTAACTGGCCCCATGGTTCAAGGGGAAATTTTCGTGGATTTACTAAATCGTGGATTCTTTTACGTCTAGTTCGGCTTTCCAAGATAGAGTAACTAGTTACTGAACATCTGATAATTATTGAATACTTTCATGTCACATTGCCTAACACTCACATTGTTACCTATTTACACTTATCATCTTGTTTAAAAAACGTATAACTAAAAGTTGGCTTGTTGAAATGTAAAATGTTATTTACCGTTATGTGTTTGATTGGCAAAAGATTTGATTCATGTTAAATATGGTATGTACTATAACATGTTTATGTATATCATACTAACTGCAGTTATAGTCCAATTTCCTAACTTAGTGTAATTTTGAAGGTATTGTTGAGTCCCATACACGATGAGTGTTTGGTATTGTTTGATATGTTGAATACAATATAAAAACATTGCGTATTTGGATTGCGTAATGATGTGCTATTGGAAATGTTTCTAATTCTGTAAGTGAAAACCTTGATTGGTATCATCATGTTAAAAGAAAAAAAATAAAATTATTTACTTAGTATTTTAATAATTTTCAATAATCTTTCAATACAAATTGTGTAATAATATATGATTATCACGACTTAGTTACCGTTCTTTTATATACCATTCTTTTATATTACAATTAGTATTCCTAATTATAGTAATGATTATACAAAATATTAAAAACATATATTTATATGATACTTGAATAAAATGCTTAATTTGACTTGTTTTAATCATTGTATTCTTAAATAATAGCGTGTAACATAATTTGAAATTAAATTAACTGTCGCCCTGATTGCAGCCAGACACTGGATATCTAAATAAACGAGACAAAATTTAGTAAGACAGGAGCGCTCAAGCCTGTCCCTTAAGGGCAATAGCGCCACAACTCTGGCAATGCCGCGCCTTCTCCCCCATCCCTCCGGCGACAAATACGCTTAGAGACCGACTCCATTTATACATTCCTCGAGGCTAATCATGAGATTCATCAAGTAAAGTAGCAATTGTGAGAATTGCTCAATGTAGTGGATATTAAGTACTGTAATCACATTTTACGTTTTATTGACATGGACTTTAAAAATTATCGTAGTGTTTGAGGTCAGAAAAAGATAACATTAATGAACTCATGTTAACGCTATTTCATGTGTTGATAACATTAATTGAAACCCTGAAATAACTCATTATAGGTTTGAAAGAAATAATTATGAGCACAAACTAATAAACCAGAAGCTGAAGACAACTACAGGATCTGCAGTGGTAAAGTTTGTATTTATTGTACCAGCAAGCAAATACTCGCTTTATAACGTCTATTGTTGAATTGTGACGTTATCAAAGTTTCATCTAGTGGATGTTGACTTATAGAATACTTGTTCTCTCTGTATTGGCCACTGCAACTGGGAGATCATTACCAGAAACACCATTATTTGCAAATTCCAGTGTACCACTTTCTTAAGTATTATGAGTTTTACTTAAAAAAATATATATATAAGTCGTAATTAAGTTTCATGGATATCATGACAATATTTATTTTCACTGATAATTTAACAGTTTGATATAATTTAACTATGAAAATTATTTCACATAATTAACACCTAGAGAATGCTGAATAAATTAAAAACATAAGGACGTTTCTAACTTAAGTAATTGCTGGACATTTCTGTCTTGATAAATTTCTTTTGGCATGATAAAATTCAAATTCATCACCCAAACGATTTTCTCGGACGGCACATAACTAACCACAAATGTCGAGTTATAGTGTTAAAAATATTTAGTGATTTTGTCTAAATACTCTGGAGTGTTGCAGCTGGACTGAGTGAGGCAATTATATCTTCCTTAAAGTTGCCATATTTTGCAGCCTAAACATTATGAAGTCCGGCCCTATGTACTGGAAAATTAACAATCTGCCTACCTTTGAGTTTAAAAAATTGCTTTCAGGTAAGAATTCGAATAATATATTAATTTCAATATATATTAAGAAGTTTAGTTATATTGTTAGTATATATTTCTTTTAGTTAATAGTCTTAAGATACGGGGATAATTACTTTTAGTAGACAAAGAACATTTTTGTACTAATAATAAACCCTATCGTTTCACACAAATAAAATTTCCAACAAAGTCACTGAAGAGAGAAGACTTGTTATTGGCTATGGGTCAGCGAAGTGTATGACTTCAGGACATGGAAACATTTCATTTTTGTCTGTCTGTCTGTACCGTTTTACTGGCACATGAGGGGTTAGCTTTGAAATTTAAATGTTTGTGAAGGTTCAAAAAAAGGAAAACGAAAATCTTCTGAAATAAATAAAGTTCAAACTAAAATAAAACTTCTTCTTGAAAATAATTACTGGATTTAAAATTAAAATAAAACCTTCTTGATAACTTTTAAATTCAAACTTGTAATATATTCGTCACTCCAATAATGTAAAAAGTTCTTACAGCTTGTCTTTTATTCAATTTTCAAAATTCAAAACTTTCACACTCTAATCTGATCTGGCAATTCTTTACTTTAATTTATCTTCAAAATTCAATTTTATTTTGTTACTAATTTTCTTTACTTTACTTTAAATATTACTTCTTTTCAGTGTTAGAATTTTATTATTGCTTAAAGCATCTGTAACAACCACAAAACTCTTTTAGTGTTTTTACATAAAATGTTATATACATGTGCTCACTGCACCAACAAGTTTTATATTGCACAGATTAAAAGGACAAGTTCCTAAATTTCCCATTAAATTTAATTTTTACAATATTTCTTTCCCCAAAATTATTTAAAATAACTAAGAATGAATATTGACTGGACTCCAGTTAAAAGGTTCACTTACCCTCAGGTTCGATGACGATTAGCAAAAAAAATTAACTCTAAGCACTTTCAAAGACTACTCGTTACCACTACTTCCGATCAACTGAGACGGGAGGTACGGCACGTCTACCTCACCCCACCTCTCAATGTCGTTATCAAACACTGCCATCTGCGATGCGCGCCTCGCTGATAGCAGCCTCTTTTGTACTGTCTAGTCCTTATCATTCTTCTGGGCCTACTCCTTCCGCCGGTAATCCAGTTACCCCAGAATTACAATTTTATACAATCGGTACATGTCTATGCGATATCTCTAAAACGAATTGACTTGATAGTTATTATAAAGCTTCATTTCTATAGAGACAACATAGAGCTAGAGTGTTAGTGGACATTTTTACATTGGTGTTATGCGTAACAAAAAAGCAAATCATCAACACTATAGTTACTATGTCAAACATTTTTTTTTAGCTTTGGAAACGTAGCAGTAAACCTTAGCAGTAAAGTTTTAATGGCAGTTGCAAGATTTTTTTAAAGATAAATATAGAGGATGAACTGATTTATGATTAATAATATTTAAACATTTGCTAATATCACAAACAGCTACGTATAAAAGGTAATGTATTTCATAGATTAGTTTAGTGCTGGTATTTTAATACCCAAGTAGACTTTATAATTTGTTATATGCGCGTTTGTGAGTAAACCTTGAAAATAGAGTAAGGGGTTTATGTGAATGAGAATAGTCGGTTTTAAATATATGATAAGCAGTATTTACTAGCCCTTGGTCTTGGTTACTTTGTCCACGAAACAAATAGTTCGCTAGTAAATTATATATAGATTTATTCGTATACTTATATTTTGACAAATATTCGATATAATAAAAAAGAAATACAACATAGATATACCGTTGAAGCATATGACGCACAGTAATATATCTTGGCACGCCACAACCTTGAGATTGGTCAGGAAATCATTCATGGCAAATTCCACCTTACCATGGCAGAGCTACATTCAATAGTTCGGTGCGACTGCAGAAAGCCGATAAAGAACACGTTGAGGAGGCTGTGGGATGTAAGAGAATCACATTACCGTGTTTTATTAAATGTGATTTCTTTCTTTCTTTGCAATTTATTTCTATAAACTAGTTAATTTTTCATTAGTCAAAATGGCTTAACTAGCGATTACACTTCTAATATTATGCTTTAAAACTCTATTATTCCCAGGATTAAATAGTATGTATCATGTTAATTTAATCTACTTAATGATATTTTTTTCATATCTGTAGTGGTGAGAAGTCTGTACTAAACGTTCAAGGATACCCAGATCAATTTCAACATGCCCGCTGCTGGGGCACGTGCATCATGTATTCACTGGTATATCTATGTTGTATGGTTACTTTTTGTTTGTTCTTCTCCGAGCTTATGGAGGATACACGTGTATTTTCATATTTTTAAGTGCAAATTTTATAGTAAACTTGGCTATGGTATATCCGTTGTCATGTGTGTTAATTATGTACTTTTACCTCATGTATTCCCCTTATGTTTTAGGAGTTGACACTGGAACAAGATGAAATATTACAGATTACAGATTGTCGCGTTTCTTTTACTATTGTATTATAGTAGTATTGTTACTATTGTAGCATTACTAATAAAGTATATCTGTCGAACTGAATTAAAAAAAAAAATTGTATGTGCTTTTATACTATACTTTGTATGACAATTCTTATTTACTTTGTCATCACAAATAAAATAGTGAACTTTGGTAATGTAATTCATAGATGCTTTTCATAAGTTAAGAATTACTCATTACTTGCCAAATTTAATCTAATTAGACCCAGTACTTATATTCCATCGTTACAAACATGAACAAGCGTGCGCGCATGCACACAAGAAATAAATATGTTACATACTTGTTACAGTTTGAAAGTTTTATACTAAGTTATTTTTACAAAGACTACCAATTACGATCAAGTCAAAAAATAGGGTCTAGGCTCTTATTTGTTCAAGAAACAGCGTCAGTATCTGTCTTAATCTGGAAGGTTGTAAATAATGATTAATGGTGTCTTGAAGCTGAGAGTCTTGAACGAGTAATTGAACTCACAGGTTACGATTATACTTAGTAACATCTATCCTTATAACTGTACCTTAAAATTTAGATACTTTTGAACTTTATGGATTTAGTACCAATCAGATTCAAAGTTTGTGGATGATAATAAATTGTTTCAAACCTGGGAGAAACAGTGGGTTATGGAAAGATTATTGTAATATATATATATATATATATATATATATATATATATATATATATATATATAAAACATTGTCATTAAAACCTGGTACAGTCTACTATTTACTTAACCTTTTCACAGTTGTATTCCTGAGAGAGGCAGTTCAAATTGACGTTTCACAAAACACCCATTCCAATTGAAATATTTAACCCAAATCCAAACAAAAGTTACGAAGCCATTCGTTTAACGTACTTTGCGAATCATAGAGTGTCTACCAACTATAACTGCAATTTATTCTCTGTGATTGTCTTGTAGGCTTAAATGTTTAAGCATCTGTTACGCAAGTGGTCTGCCTCATGCTATGATAGCAATCAGAGATTGTTTAACTTGGACTTGTTTGGATATTAACATAACCTGAATTTATCGTTCTTAAAGAAAAACATTTTAATTCATAGAGCTGAGGAAGTTCAACAGTATTATACGGCATACGAGTTTTTCAAAATGTTACATTCCACCCAACGTTGATTAACGTAGGGAATTTACAGTTATCGTTTAAAAATTCCTTGGTTATTGCAAAAACAATATAATTGAAGGTTTTTAAGGACGTTCTACATTTTAACCCAAGTGTTGATATTTCAGCCACACTTTGGAGACTCTGACAACGTCGTAGACTATTAATAGTAGACTACAATATAGTAGTCTACTATATTTTAGTCTACATATAGTAGACTACAATATGCAAACGTCACAGCACATATTTGATTTTAAATCTAACGGAAACGGAAAGGAAATTGGATTCGTATTGCCAGAGTATTTGACTAGTTTTATCAGCATTTACATTGCATCAAAGCGTATTCTGGCATATTGATCTACTGAAAGCAATATCTCTATTATATTCAGAATTGTGAAACAATTTCCAGCAAATATGCAACGTTATCAGGCTTGAATTTTTGTATTATTTACAGTTTATACAGCCGTCATGTAGGAATATTTTAAACACTACACTATTTATTTTTTGTCATCCTTTTATTTTTCTCCGACAAATATTACCATTATACAGTACAAGATACACTTAATGACTTTATCACCTTGTAATGTCAAATATATTACTGCTAAAGAAGAAGACTAATAATATTTTGCCTTTTTATGTGTTTTTAGGACATTAAAAGTGCTTAAAAATTATTGAACATAAAAATAAAAATGTTAAAAACCAAATAATTACCGAAGGTGACAACTTATAATGTATACAGATTTGTTCCAATACTTATATTTTCTTCCCATTTTAATAAAAACCCCATTTTATAACGTACTCCGTATAATAAAATGGATATCAAAATTATCATATCCAAAACAAACTAGAATACGAAGTTTGGATTATTGGAATGTTTATACATACGCCTATTAACAAAACTGTGAGTCGTTCTTTTTCCTTTTTAATGAAAATAATCATAATGAAATTACTTTTGAATCAATTCTTCATTCTTACTGTTGTAAAAGGTAACGTAAAATCTGACACAAAACGCCTATTGGCAGACAGTAATCTATGTTTTTTTACTTTGTATGGGTTATCACGCATGGAAAACGAGCATAAAATATCTATACTTACAATAGGTACGGCAGTATACTTGTAGTAGAAAAGAAATTCATGTCGATAAATAAGTCCCTGTCTCAAACATACTGAGACAATTTTTTATCTATCCTCTCTCCCATGCTCGTACGAAACAATGTTGAGAAATACAGTATTGCATAATCAACACTGATATCGATACTTAAACTCTTCCGCACTGTAAAATTACCAACCACTTTACACTCACACCGCTCACCACGCCGGAAGTGTCGGGCCGGAAGGAGAATGTGTCCGGTTCGTTGACGGCCATCGTGCGTCTCTTATCGTTGTCTCGTTTGTCACTGCTTGTTAAGTTTCATTGGTCAAGAACATGTGTAGAAAGAACTTGGTATATATAAAAAAGATTATATGTAGGAGTTAGAGTAACACATTGACTGAGGTGGACACAACAGTGCGTGGCTAATAACGACAGAATAATTCATTCAGTGAATGAACAATCCCTTTAAAAATGAACTATTACTGTTAAAGTATTTTATTTAATAAAATTATTTATTTTATAAATTATTTTATAAAAATAATAGAATATTCTCACCGCAGAGTTAATTTGCGGACAATAAATCAATGTTGACTACGTTATTAGCTTAGAATCAGTTTAGTAAGGTTTAGCAATAGTATTATGAGTTTGATGCACAATGTTATGAGTGATGAGTAGTTTTGTAGCTGTTATAATGTCCCGGCGCAAAAAATAGTGTATTTTGTTTAGATATAGAAATATATTACAGAAACTATAACTATACATAGTGTTTTAGAAGAAACTACTATGTCGGCTATAACACAAAAGCAGAGAGATATTCACCTTAATTAATATTAATAATTTCAAGTTCATTGTTGTCTATGTGAAATGGAATAACATATTTAAAAATGAATTTATAATTTATTTCGTAACATGTAATGAGTTTTAATTAATACATGCATTAGCTTTATAAAATAAAGAAGTTGAAACAAAGTCCTATTTGAACCGAAATAGGATTATAATTTATAAAGTTTAAATTTGCAGTATACATTTTTTTGAACAACTAACAAACTTAGAAAGTACTTGTGAGATTACATAAACTCTGAAATAACGAGTTTACAGAGACGGAATGATGACGCGACGCGCAATAAAAGAAATCCTTAATTCTCCAAGTTGTTGGTAAACGGAGGATCTATGTTAAGGAAAATTGCTTTCCTTTCAGAGCTCAGGGTAAGACATGAGACCCAATATTGGAGTCTTACATATGTTGTTTACCCGTGGTAAATAAGTGCTTGTCAGATGAATTCCTTTGAAATGTCCCCTTATTTTTCAAGAGGGCACCCCGTTACTACTGACTAGACATTCCATTTACATAGTTTACCAGAGGATGATTCAAATATTGTAAATTTAAATACTTTTCTTTACATAACCTAATTAAGGCTTTACTGGAAGAATGTATTTAGGACATATATATATATATACATATATATATATATATATATATATATATATATTTGTTTAATCATTATAATTCCGTTTAGTATACTACAGTACTACAGTGCACTGTATTGTACTAGCATTGACAATTGTGAAATGTTCAGTTTATAGAATGTTAGATATTCTATCATCGCAAGATAATTGAACGAATTTAAGTGCAATTTAATGTGAATGTAATCTAACCATTCCTATGCACCGGTAAAACCTATAGACCTATTTAAGTTTGAAGATAACCATGTTGGTATGTTTCAAATTAATTTCAATGTACTATATAATTACATGTAAATACTGTATATTTAAAATTTTTGCTTATAGGACTGGTTACATTGAAATGATTTAAAGTAATATTTTATAATTCTACAAATTATGTTGTTATTTTTAAGATGAATGTAACAGAGAACAGGAAATTGGATCATAGAAAGATATAATAATGCATGATTTGAAATATGCAATGGCGAACGTATTATTTTACTACAAAACTAATGGTGTCCGTTACATATTAGTACTATTTTTTATTTTATTAGGTAAGGGGTGCGCTATATCTAATATTGTCACAATTTTTAACTTAGATTTTCTTTGTATTATAATTTTTTTCACTTTATGGATAATTTGATAATGCATGTCATAATGTGACACATGTAAAAATCCTTTATTATTGTATTCAACATGTTTACATATTTAATTTAACTGAAATTTTCTATTTAAACCATGATTAATCGTAAGACCAATGTAAAAATCTAAATCCCTACGGTTTGGAGAGACATCATAAAAATCAACTTTGACTAAATATTCTTGCCAAATTTAATGTCTATAGGTCGCATCGAATTTCAAGTATCGGGCAGGCATACCTATATGAAATCTTCCTTTCAAATCACTTAGTAGGTTGACACAGTTCTGTTTTACTGTATGTCAAAATTTCTTTTTTGTACAATGTCTATCTATGTGACCGAAGGGCATCTCGAAATTGAAATGAGCTATAGGCTTGACATTTTGTATCTAACCCAAGCGAAGCCTCTTACACTGCAAATGGTGTGGCGTACTCCTTCATTTCCTGGAATGATAAATTTATGCTTCAATAAACCAAGTATTCATTTTAGTAGATGAGTCTTACAAACCAGAAATAAATTCTCATTGAATTAACACACGTTTGCAGTAAAGTAATTTTTAGTTACAGTAGAGTTATTGTTTCTTAATTGGTTTTAGATAAGAAAACCTCCAACAATCAGCTACTAACAACATGGACTACTGTTACAGATCACAGTACAGGGTAACTTGGCTGAGTGATAAATGGACAACAACGACGAGGGGGAGTAGACCACCACAATTATTTATCTCGTATGTCCGGGCAACGTCACATCTTCATACGTGAGTTCGCTTCATTTGTCTGCTTTCCTTCCCTGGAGAATCTCACTTGGGATAGTGACGTGCTTTCTGCAGACAAAAGCAAGTTGTATCCCTTGGTTAGTAAAGCCGGAATATATGGTTGCTGTTGAATAACATAAGTTAAAATTGATATAGTGTCGTAATAGAACAGTATAATTTCAACGGTTTATGCCACAGTCACTAAATTAATTTCACTAATTTTCCTACTTCTTTCGTAATAAAAATGCTAGTTTTGAATGCTTGGTAATATAATTAATGACATCAAACAAAAATACAATTATTAAAATTTTAATTTGAAAGTAAAACGCAGTATAGCTCTGTGAGCATAATTAAATGACCTAGTTTTCAAAAGTAGTTTTAAAATACAAATGAAATGAATAATTAACACCATACAGATTTCTTTATGAAAATTATTGCTTTTGGAATTTAATGGAATTCATTTGTAATATTGTTAAGCCCAGTAGTTATATGTACGGTCTCTTATTGTACTTTACTGTATTTTAGGAATAACAAGATTTACATTATCTTGTACTGCGTGTCGAGAATGTATTATACTTGTATATACTGCTGGAAGTGCTCATGGCCGAGTAGGACTGTAGCATTTTTATAAATATCATCCTTTTAATTTACCGAATCTGCCTCTTATTCTGTTTGATAATATCTTCCATGTCACAGACAAAAAGCAACCTGAACTATATCTAACTCAGATCCAAAGTCCGACGTCGTAGACCACTCGGTCATCAGCGCTCCCAGCGGTAGATATGAGCAAGTCTCGATAAGTGATATAAAATAACATAAATATCCTTATTGTTTCCCAATCAAAAATTATATATCACAGATCAGAGAAACCTATTAGTGTAAAAAGTTGACTAAGATGGGTTTTATCTCGGTCTTAAATGAAAAGTAAAAGTAAAATAGTAACATTGGGTTTTAGATCTAATACTTAATATTTCATAAAATGTTCCGAAAAAAGTACATTTTTACTTGAAGAAATACTGCGCGTTTGTTTCTTTACAAACTAAAAATATTGTTGTATGTGTGTTATTATATATGTTACGTGTTCTCTAATGCTCAATATTGATGATGGGTGAGTTGTAAACTCAAATCTTATGTTTTAGGGCATTGCAAAAGAGAGATGGGTACTTACTTAATTACTGAAATTTAAAACAGCGTGAAAAATTATTATTACTCCTTAGACAATAAATGTAAACAAATTTAAAATAATAAACAATGTTTTCACAGAACAGTTTTCTACATTTTACAGGCTCTTTCATTTTCTATTTCACAACTTTATAGACCAAAATGGAACTTTTTGCTACTTTAAGGACAATTGGCGAGTAGCCCAAAGGGGCTTTGAAATAAGAATAGGCCTGTGTTTATCTCACGAACAGTAGGAATGTCCATGTAAAATTTATGTGCAATCGTTGGAATAATTTACGCGTTAAAGTAAAACAAACAAATACAGGCACTCTTCGCATTTATAATATTATAACATAATAAAAACAGTCCCCACTAAATTTCGATATGACATTGGAGAAATTGTTGCTACATCACCGCTGACTACCAGCTATTTCCGCGGTGACACGGCTATGGTTACATACTCTCTGCTTGATTTACATTTTGTATAAAAAGAGATGAATGAATGAAAACATACTTTTGTTTATTATAATACGCTATGATGATTGTTGACTGCAAAAGAAGTTAAAATGAATCAGTAATTTTCCCCACATGTACAACTGGCAACAGTGATGTTGGCGGGGTGTTGAGGGAGGATTCTGACACAAAAGCCAACATCACACTGTTTTCGTGCGGACTCTTGTAAATTAATATTGTTCTTGAATTCTTAGTTGGTGATAAAAATAAAAGAATAATTATTTGCAGTGTATGAGATTCATTGAATTATAAATAGAACAGCTTTAGAAACTCGTGGTCAATTATTGAAGTTGCCTTGAATTGAAGTAGACGGCTGACGTCAGTTTTTTTAATGCTCAATATTGATGATGGCTGATTTGTAAAGTCAACTGGATATTGAACATTAGTTTAATCATATATAGATATGCTTGATCAACTGAAATTCTAAATTTCTATTATTTTCATCCGTCACATTCTTCACATATAAAAATGTTGATTTTGCGTTTCTAATAAATTGCTAAAATTTACAGTTAAAAGTATATTTTAACTAAAATGTCCTATTTTATTGTTTTGCTAATGCCTGTGCTAATCACTGATTAAAGAGAAGTTTAAAATAAGAAATTGTGTTACTTTAAGCTTACTCCATGCAAATGTGAATAAATTTAAAAGGGTATTAAAAATATTTAAATATGTAAATTTGTTGTAAAATTATAATATTTAGAAAAAAAGAGTTGATTACAAAAGTACATTAATCATCTGCTCATTAAGACAAAAAATGAGTTTCCGAGACAGTGAGGTGTTGCCCCGAAGACTTTTCTAAATATAAATAATATATGGACCCTGACAATGTCCATGTCACATTTCAATACAATCGATGCAGTAGTTTTTACGTGATTGAGTGCCACGCACGAATGATCACCATACATGAACACACAGAAAGACTATGGGATTGTTATAAAATGGTATAGATGATTGTATATAAAATATGTTGTAAACTACACAGAAAATTAAAACCACGATGGTAATATAAAAATATCATAATAAAAAATAATTTATCATTACCTACCTTAGAAGCCCTATTATTGTATGAATTTTAGTCCGAATTGAAAGTAACAAAACTATTAAGGAAGAGTGTAGCTAAAATGGTGGGAATGCCGGAAACAAGAGAGAATGAAAGATTTAGAGAAATGTGATGGATAAAAAGGAAAAAGTAGATTGATTGAATTCAAATATAAATGGCAAGAACGTTTTATAAAGTATCCTTGTGAAGTTAATGAGGGACAGTTAGTTATTGCTAGCTACGTCGCACCAATTTATGCTGTGGGTATTGTAAATAATTATAACTGATAATTTCAAGTTTCAATTTTGTTACCAAATAATCATAGAAAACAGGCATCATTCCTTAAAATAAAAGAAAAGCGTGATGAATATTTGTGATGATCGAAATAGATTAAAGAGTAAGAGAATGATTTCAAGACATTGTGTATCGTGATATTTTATCCTACACAAGAATTCAATCGAGTATGAAAATGACGCACTGCTGATGGGTTTACGATACTGTGCGTTGCGTCGTCGCTGACCCAGCGGTGAAATATCACATTTTCTATCCATCACGTTTAGCGCTTCGTGAGTCTCCTTCCAGGAGTGCTTAAGAGCTATTTTACGTCCCGCATTGAAATGAAAATTTTGTTTTTATGGAAAATATAAATACCTTAACATTAAAATTTGGCAATAGAACAAAGAATTGTATAGAGATTTCAACCATAAAGATATTCAATCTCATTAGACGTCTATGTTATAACTAACCTATAACAAAATATTTTAAATAACATATTTATCAAGGAATACGTTGAATTTATCCGATTAATTACATTTATATAAGCCATATAGATTTTCCAGTACTACCCCAATAGTATTCAGTACTCACTTCTTCATATAATACTTCGTCGCATCTACTGATGCTAGAGAGACAGAATAAATTATTTAATGTTTTATTAAATGAGTTACTTAAATGTAAAATAAAAGATCATCGTCAGAATATACTTCAGATTTCTAAGAAAATAAGGCATTAGGAAAATGTCAACATTTACTATAACAGGATATGTAAAATGTAATAGAATATAAACTGCAAGGTTTTGCTTTCTGCTGTAAAGGCAACAGGTTTCACAACTATTGATATTCACTGACACTCGTTTAAGTACGGCAGTAAAAATTTTGTTGCCACTGTTATTTGATTACATACAAGTAAAATCAATTAGTAAAATCAGTAAAATCAATACATAATTTCACGACACCATGAAAAGGATGACCAAAGATTCTCACAGATGAATACTCATAACACATTGTTAACTAAATTAATGAATAATATCAAGGAGTTTAAATTACGAAATAGGTACTGACCTAGAAACAAAAAGATTACCTGAATGTAGAATAGCTTTCAGGTTAGCTGATCTGAACTTTTCACTCAAGAAATAAAATGGAAAGATGTGACTGTTTTGTATGTTTTTGAATATGTTTAGCCGAAGTTTATCATTGCTAGCAAACATTTCTGCTCTACCCCACAATAACCAAAGGATCTTGAAAAAATTAAATAGCAGATCTTTAAAATTTTGACTACACCAACAATCAAAACATTACTTTTTGTGATTGTTCGTAAATTGAAGATGGCTCTCTGAAAAGTTTGATATAGTTTCATCATGTAAATCTTGTATAAAAAAGATAGTAAAACCTTTTATGTGTTTAAACCTTAGTTTAAATAAAATCTTAATTAGACTAAAATAAAAGGTTCAGTGGAGTCCATTGCTTTCTGCTGTCATTATTGTTTTTTCAAAGTAAGGATCAACCAAGCCGGAGGGTTCATTTATGATTGGTTCATTCCTGCCTCTAAAACATGAACTGGGTACAGAAAAACCAATGCATCAATTAAATCAGGGTAACTCAATGGATATTAAGGAGTAACACCTTACTAACTGCAAACGTCGAGATGCTGGGAGAAAAGTGTTGGATGTTGTTTTCCATTCAATTAAATTATTTAATATTTGTTTTACACATCCTAAAGAAAAATTACTCGACAAATTTGATACAGAACGAAAGCTTTGCCATATGTAGAAATTGTGTATAGGTTTAAGCTATAGCAGTTGCTGACTTGTTTTTGAAACAAAAACAGAAGCAAAAAGGCCGGATACATTTTCCGGAGCACCAAATTTCATGCAGGTTTTATAAATATGTTATGGAAAACGCGTTATCAAAATTGTTTTGAATACTCGTCAAGCAAAAAATGCCAGGGTGACTACATTTTATACCGTGAATAATTTACAACTGAATTTCTAAAAATATAATATTTGAAATGTGATTTCGGATTTATATTACAGTCACAATTGTTTTTTTTTTTTTTTCAAGTGATAGTGCATTCTACTTGGAATATTCACTATACGAAACACGTTTAAGACATTTCAGTATGGAAAGGTAAATTATATTTTTCTGGTGAAGTTTGGAAGAAGAGTCATTAAGTGACGGCTCGTTTAAAAAGCTAACGAGTGTAACATCGTTAACGCTAAAAGTAACAACTTGGAACCACTACTTTGGACGCTAAAGTTTTCTGAACTTTTACCATTCCAAGAACATTTGCACTTTATTATAAGTTGAATAATTACACTAATTCAATTTTAAGCGAAAGTGATTTATAATGTATCAATATTGATAATAATGTTATTAATTTCATCCATTATTAAGCTTGATGGACCCTCATATGTTTACAGAAAATAATATCTCTATAATTCATTAAAATATATATATATATATATATATATATATATATATATATATATATATATATATATAAATAAATCATTTATACCATAATACTTTTTATCTATAAGACTCACACAAACAGTTAAAGTTATGAGCAAAGAAATCTACGAACATACAGCATCCTAAATAATATTGTAAATTTAAAAGTGAGTTTATTTACGCTATCACGCGTAAATGATTCAAAGGATAATCATGAAATTAGTAAATTCCCATAGTAACATACAAAATTAAAACATAAATAATTCAAAGTACAGTTGTAAATATAGTTTCATAGACATATACAGGCTCTATTGACATGTAATAGGATAATAATCGTGCAAAACTACAATATTGAGGTTTTAAAATGTTGATCTAGGAACTGTTTTGATAAAATTTACGAACATAAAGATAAAGGGAAAATCCGTTGATTTTAGGACACTTTTTCCTCATGTGTACTCTTTTGACTATTGCCAATTTTGAACGTTTTCTACATCATCTGAAAAATAGTAAATTAAACAAGTCGTATTTTGAACAATTTGTTTTTTTAAATGTATCTATAAATTTAAGAATAATAGAATGATAAGCGGGAGCTCGGTAGAGCTATTCTACCCAGCTATTGTAATATTCCTGTGCGGCAGCGGGCGGATATGTTTACAAATTTATATCATAACTATCTTTACTGACGTATTTATCCAATCAATAAAGCTACCAAGACTCTTTGTTTTCCTGATTATTCTTTGTTTTCTTTGTTAAACTGTAATTTGCTAGGGCATTGGTGTCATTGTCACTACCTTTCCTGTCTAATCTGTAATATCAGCCCCTTTTTCATAAAAAGCTTTTGTCATAAAAACCCTCCATTGTTTAAAGAACCCATAAATGGACATAGTAACGAAAAGTTCCTGTACATTGTATGTTAAAAATTTTAAATATTTATTTCAAAGTTGGCGAAGAAGACATATGCTATTATAATAGGATTAACCAAACTGATCTAATATCGCGGAAACAGCCAACTGCTCCATAATAGCAGCTTGATTTTCGCCGATGTGTAACTGTTCCCAGCAATGACTATTTGGGTATTCAGAATTGAAAAACAGTTAGAATCTTTGCAAAATTAAATGTTGGAAAATGGTTAGGGAATGCCTTCACGGAGAATTGATTTTCTGACTTTGCTCCTGCAAAGTATAGTTAAGTATTAGTATAGTTTAGGTATGTAGGTCCAGAAAGTCGGGGGGGGGGGTAGAAACAATTGAATATTATTGAATTGAATTCGCACAGGAAAACAATTTCCAAAATTGATCGAAAATGATCAAAACTGTAAGTGTATTGTGCTTGTTTATAAGTATACCAGATGTGTTTTACACTTTTAATAAGTTCCTGATGCGTCAGAGAGACAATTAGATGTTTGGAATTATCCGGACCCAATAATAGTGACTGAGCTTGAGTATAGTGTATATTTATATGTAGCAGAAATTGCTTATTTTTACATTAATCAACTATCTGTGTTTTCTCATTACGTATGAAACACAATATACTCCGAACTTTGTGTGTTTGTCGAATTGCACAAATATTTGTGGGTTAAATGCAGTTAATTTGAAACAAAAATATTTTCGAACACATCCTGTTCCAATGCCTTTTCAATCGGAAAGCCTATAATACTTCTTATTTTAATGGAAACTTTTCATCTTCTTGTGCAGTGTGCACAGTTTATTTTACGATTTCTTGAATATTATTCATTTTGAAATACGTATGTCTTGTCATTCTAAGGATATCCTACACATAAGCAGACAAATAACTATACAGGAAGGATTTTTTTACATTTCATGTTTATGAAAAAATTAGCTTATCAGCAATATCAGCTTACTAAGTAATAGGCTTTAATGATGCACCATCGTATAATTCATTCCTGTTTATGTGGAAATGAATTCTCATAGAAAATTTAAAATTTACAAATTAAATCTTTCTCAAGATATCTTGCTTCGCCATATATTTAAATTTTTGTTTATTACGTTGGGATCCGTTGGGGTACAGAAATATTTAAGTGAAGCTACACATTAAGTCACAAAGAGTACGTACTTGTGGTAGTTGTATTGTATTTGTTTATATGTTACAGTTTAAAATCTCAAATGAATGTACTCAGTTTGTAAAAAATTATTTATTCCGTTATGCAATTATATCAACTAAGTATTGCATTTAAACATAATTCTTAAGTCGAAAAAGCATTATATTTTTGTTGAGTTATAAAATTAATATATATATTTATATCGAAATAATTACCTTATTATGTGACCACTTAATTTTGTTAAAATCATTGTGATGAATTACTTCTCTTTAGCAGATTTAAAAACTAAACCTTCCGCTAAATTAAATTTCCTCGCCAAAGAAACTTTTCTTACAATCAATCACAAGTTCCGTTTATCCGGATGTAATAGTCAATGGGAAGCGATGAAAGTTCAACACGTAAGTTTCCTTTAATGTAATATTTTTTTTTTTTAAACCCACAATATTCAGCACTATACTTCACGGCAAGATTAAATGCCCATAAACCAATATTAATTTTCAATTATTTGTCTTGTAACATTATAAAAAGTACCACTGCTCCATGGAAATTAATAATAGTTTAAAGCTTGTATCATATTACTTAAACATTTTAAATGTTTATCATTACTATTTCACAGAAAACCAAATGTACAGAGTACTTGGAAAATAATTTTATTTCTCAGTGCTCTTATTAGAAAATAAATCTACGTTTAAGATTATTTATAAACTCAGCATATTTCATTTGTACCGAGTTATTTGGAATCTTAAAGTCAACTGAGTATCTATTTTAGAGTTTTTCTAAGAATTACGTGAGTGTATCCAGCCTTCTGAAACTGGTATTATATGTTCAGAATTTGCACCTTATCACAAAGTTTTCAATTTTGTAAATAATAAATCTGAAGTAAGCCATAGACGATCTATTAGAATAATTTTTCAGAACTGTACAATGAAACCTTTTATGTAACAGATTTTTACTCTCAGATGTTCGTAGAAGCTTGATCAATAGGATACATGAGTAAATAAGTCACTTGTTTGTTACTAAAGGTAAAGTTTGTTATACAAGTATTTAGCAGTGTAATCAAACCTGCCTGTATTGTCTAATGTTCAAAAGTGGATTAATAATACCTTTTTGTAACTATTATATTCTCTCCATGTCATGTTTGATATAATTTTAATTTATAAGTATAGTTTTCATCGTTTCCAACCCTATAACATATTAATGCTATTTTATTTGTAAATTATGTATTTCATGTATTTTTCAAGCTTCATTGAGCCCATTCACAGGATTATTACCCTGTTTCGAAATTTTGAAATAGTCCTCCTTATACGATCGGGACTCAAAGTCATAAGAACTCTTGATGACAATAGAAACATCTATTTACATGCGTATTAAAAACATATTTGAGATCGTATATTTCGAGACAATTTATATGGAATTCTATTTGCAGGGTGAAGCTTATTATAAGAATACCAGACCAAGCAGTTATGTTGAGATTATAGGTACGTTTTACACAAGGGCTTCTTTTTGGAATATTTACATGACAGTTCAATATCAGAGAAACGTCTGGGCCACATGTGCACTGCCTATGCTCCGTCCTTTCATATTGCATGTCGAACTCTACTACTGAAGTGATATTTTGAACAAGAAGATTGACATAGATTACAAATGATAAATGTAATTTAAGAATGATGAAATATGTGTTCACATTGGTTTACGTACAACGTTTTTAGACGCGTTATAACCAAGTTGCTAAACTTAAATCTTATCAAAGGATAAAGCATAATATAAAAAAACTTAGATTATTTGAACAAATAAGCGTTTCTTAAACATGGTTAAATTGAAAGTCTATTGAAAAACCAGAGTTTCCAATCCGTATTCGAAAGGTCTGTATTTCAGTAAAGGTGGTGGAGCAACGGCCAGAATATTTCAGTTTCAACCTTACTAGCCTCAGGGGACGAGGGGTGAAGCTTCCGCTGTATTTATTACGTCGTGGATTCTTATACATTTAGCTCGGTTTCCAAACATAGAGTAACAAGGTACTGAAAATCGGATAGGTATTCTATCCTTTGAAGCCACATCGTCTATGACTCAAATTTTTGCCTACTACACATTCCCCCATCGTCTTGTATTTTTTTAATATAGCTAAAGATTTGGCTTGATGTAAAATGTACAATGAATGTTACTTAACTGACTGACTGACATAACTGACTGACAAAAGATAAGACATATTTGTAATCTCTTAACTAAAAAATAATTTTTTATTAGGCCAAAAATCATTATTCTTCCAAACAGCTCACATTGTAATTATTTTTTATTTATTCTTACCCAAACCTTTTGTATTGTTTATGTTTTAAAGGTAAACTAAGACTGTTGTTAAAAAGCTGTTATTTACCGTATTGTTACTGTTAAGTAAGTACCTATGTAATTTAAATCAGGTAATTTAATGCCTCTTAAATTTATGTTTTCCTTGTCTTACAAAATGAGAAAATTCTAATTTGATTGAAATATGTCGAAAGAGAGCTGTACTCATCTATTTTACGTAATTTAGCCTATTCTAGTAGCCTTTCTGGATCACAGTGTGAATAATGTTTTGTCATGCATTTAGAGCGGATCTTTTTGTTTATGATTTGAAAAATGTATAAAATAATAGACATTTTCATTCTCTATTGTATTAGTATTATTAACAGAAAACTAATAAATGCTTTAATTTACTGGTAATCTTAGTACTTACTTAGTACTTTATGTACAATTTAATAAACATCCGTTATAAATATTATGTTCTAACCTCTGAAAAAACGACTTATTAGCCATAAGTGAATATAGAATTCTTTTATATTAGTATTAAATATTCCAAATATTAGTTATGATTAGAAAAATATGTAAAAAAGGGTATTTATGTAGTGCCCCGTTCAAATGCTTAATGTGATTTTTTTACATTTTATTTTCAAATACTATCATGTAATACAATTTTAAAAAGCCTGATTGCAGCCAGGCCGAGGATAACCAAAATAACCAGGACAAAACTTTGTAAGATAGGAGTGCTCAAGCCTGTCCCTTAAGGGCAATAGCGGCACAACTATGGCAATGCCGCGCCGTCTCCCCCAGCCCTTCGGCGACAAATACGCTTAGAGACTCCATTTATACATTCCTCGAGGCTAATCATGAGATTCATCAAGTAAAGGAGCAATTATGATAATTGCTGAATGTAGTGGATATAGAATACTGTAAACACATTTCACATGCTATGTACATGTACTTCATAGATTATCCTAGTGTTTGAGGTCAAAGAGGGTAACATTACTGTACTCATACTTAAGTTACTTCATTTTTTTTAACATTGAACCCCTGAAATAACTCATTATAAGTTTGATCAGATTAATGATGAGAACTAACTAATAAAGCAGAAGGTGAAGAAAACTACAGAATCTGCATTTACATTAATAGTGGAAACGTTGTATTTATTGTACCAAAAACCAAATACTCGCTTTATAACGTCGTATTGTTGAATTTTAACGTTATTAATGTTTCAGTTTGTGAATGTTGACTTACAGAATATTGGTATTGGACACTGCAACCGGGAGATCATTATCAGAACCACCATTATTTTCACAACACGGATAGCCATATTCTTTTACTGAGTATTATGAGTTTTACCTTTAAATAAATATAGTTTGTAATTCAGTTTTTGTGGATATCTTGAAGAAATTTATTTCAACTAATAAATTACCAGTTTTATATCTTATAATTGTGGAAGTTATTTCACATAATTACCAGCTAGCGAGTGGTGAGTACATTTAAAGAGAAAAGGGCGTTTGGAACTATAGAAATTGCTTATATCTTAGTTATGATAAATTTCTGTTGGTATGATAAAGTTCGAATTCTAAACCCAAAAATTTCCTGAGCCGGCACATCTCTAACAGTAAATGTCGATATATGGGGTTAAAATTGTCGTTAATCTAGTCTACTGTTGAGTGTGGCTGTTGGAGAGAGTGAGGATTCCTTAAAGTTAAAAGACTTTATAAGCCTAAACATTATTAAGAACTTTCCCCTTGCCCGCTTTACTGGAAAATTAGCATTCTGCCTACTTTTGAGTTTACAAAACACCTTTCGGGTAAGTAGTTTCAAAAACTAATATGCAGTTTCAAACTGTTTTAGTTTTTAGTCTTGAGATAAGGGATAATTAAGGAAATTTAGTAGACAAAAGTAATTGTTTTACTAATAATAAATCCGAAAGTTTCACACGCATCAAAATTGCAACACAGTTGCCGAATAGAGAAGACTTGTTATCGGCTATGCGTCAGCGAAGCCGATGACTCAAGGACATAGAAAAATTTCATTTCTGTCTGTATGTGCACACGATATGTATGAAATGAATTGACTTGATATGTTGAATTTAACGTCAATTCTACAAAGAAAACATTCATCTTGAGCTTTATTAATCATTTTTACATTGGTTTTATTAGTTACCAACAAGCAAATCATTGATTAAATAAATTGTTAGGCAAAGTGAAAACAGTCATGTCACATTTTAACATGATATATGGTAACACGGGTAGCCTAATGAAATGAATAAATGATTAATTTCCATCAGCATCATACAACAGAAATTACAAATACAAAACCTGGAAATTGACTGGCCACGTAACCAGTTAGTCGGCCAGTTTTTATAAGGCAAAGATAAAAATACAATACTATTTTTTTTTTTTCAGTCTAGCACATAAAGTTTAAAATATTCAAGAAAGACACTCTCTGCAATGTTTATGATTTCAAACTGTAAAATAGACTACTTAAATATTGTAATAACTATTCAATAATTAGAACACTGTGAAAAGGTTTTCCAAATGCGCGTTAACATTAATTTATGAACATATATTGTATGCTATGGAAATAATTTAAACTATATTAAGTAATTACATGATTCAAAAATTCTACATCTTGCTTAGTCATTAGCCAACTTTTCAACAGGGAACAAAATGTCAGAAGTCTAATGCTCCTGTCTTATATAATAAGGGACTTGATTAAAATATTTAGGTGCAAGGTAACTATAGGAATGCATAAAAATGGATTTTTTTACTTTAATTAGTCTAACATTACCTGCAGAATAGCTCCTAGTATATTATAGTGATATATTTAAATTATTTTCTTTATTGCCACTTCTCCTGTAGAACAGACTTAAAACTTTAAACACGAAAATATGACGGAAAGGTAGTATATTTAACGTTTGGTATAATGGAAAGGAGGTTTCCCTTTTCTGCTTTTTTAAAATAATACGTACAAAATAATTTTTGAGAGATTCGTAATTTATCGATCAGAGTTTTAAAAGTGCCTCCAAAGCAGACGATACCATATTGTATACGTGAGTGAATTAAATCAAAATACAACGATATTAACAACGAAGTTTCAAAGAAATTTCTTAAAAATAAAAAATTCGAAATAGATGATTGATTTTATTTTTCTGTGTAGAGATAATATATGTTTCGTCCCATTTAAGTTTGTTATCAAAAATAATTCCCAACTATTTTAATGCTCTTTACATATTGGATTGTTCCACAGTTACAAACAAGTAAATCACAGCTAGTGGAATGGAACTTTATCTCAAAAGGTAAATCGCCACCACCTGGATCAAAAAGTATCGATTTCGTTTTATTAACATTTACCTTGCATTTTATTAAAAATTCCACCACTCCTTAATAATTTTAAATCATTATTTATGTAATTATCTAACAGTGGTTAATTGCTTATCATTGTAAAACAGAACAACATTATCGGCAAATGCAGATATATTCCCCCTCCAACCAATCTTCAATAAATCATTAATAAAGACCATGAACAAAGTTTCTGAGAGCACTGATCCTTGCGGAACGCCAACTTTAATCTCTTGTTGAGAACTGTAGCAATCATTTTATTTTTACTTGTTGTTGTTTTCTGTTAGTCAAAAGCTTCTAAACCAATCCAAAGCCACACCCCGAATTCCTGTCGTTTCTAGTTTACCTAGAAGAATTTCGTGATTTTAAAAATCAAAGGCTTTTTTAAAATCGACAAGATGCCTATAGTTTTTATCACCAGAGTTAAAATTATTGTAAATTTGTTCAGTTGCTGAAATCAAAGCATCTTCAGTAGATTTCCTATTTTATAACCAAATTGATTATCCACTGAAAAAACTAAATTTATTTAAGTAGTATTTAAGTTAGAACTCTTTTCAACATAAGTTTTTCAAAAATCTTAGAAAAAAAATGATAACAAACTAATGGGTTTCAGCTGGTCAATTTTGATAGAATTGTCTTTTTTGTGAATACGAATGATAGTGCTGATTTTTAATTTTAAACGGAAAAATCTAATAAACTAAGACTGGTGCTATTACTTCTTATATAAATGAGCAATAAGGTGAAAGTGTGCAACAATAAAAAGTATATAATGCAACACGTGGTGTGAATTAATCTACCTTGTGTTTCAAAACATATATGCGTATACATTCCTTCGTGTGTAGGTGATGTTACAACGGAACATAATGAATGAGATTATTTCGATATTTACAGAAATAATAACATTAACTACCTTGAACAAATTTTTACAGCTTTGGAAACGTAATGTATCACGTTAGCAGTCAATGTGGCGTTTTGTGAAGTTGATTGCTTGATGATGGAATCATTGATTCCAAAAGGCCTTGCAAGAATACAATTAATATTGGAAAATGTGAATTCTTTTCCAAGTAATATTAAATGAAAATTTTTCCATTGCTCAAAGATTCTTCACTTACACAGTTGCTAATAACACAAACAGCTGTGTTTTGTTATAAAATAATGAATTTAATACATTAGTATATATTCCATAGTTGGTTATATGAGCCTTTTTAATTAGACCTTGAAAATAATGTAAACATGTATAAATGTGAATTTAATAATCTTTTAAATACATGACATACAATATTTCCCGACCCTGTCTGGTTTAATCCGTCCATACAACAAATGAGTCGCAAAGAAATTATAGTTTAACCGTACACTGATATTCATAAAATATTTGTAGAGTTTATCATACATAAATAGTTATATAACATTACTATAACACTAGTTAGAAACAGTAATTGAAAATATAAATTACAATGTGAAAAATTAAATCATACTACAATATTTGAGCTATATTTTTCAGTAGGTAAGATTGGTCAAGTATACAGGTAACCATATCCAGAAGTAAACATATTATTCAAGTTTTACTTGGTCTCAACTACTGCATTGAAATTAGGCCAACAATTCATTTTTTAGTTAAAATATTTCTTAGACAAGAACATGAGGCTTCCTAATAGATAAACTAAAAAATAATTTGGGTTTTTTTATGTACAAACGTTTATGCCATTGATATATTAATGGCATAAACGTTTGTACATGTGGGTTAGTAATTGTATGTAGGTAGACATCAGGTATACGCACCGCAAATTGAAATTGGGCGGGAGGAAAGAGCAACTGAAGGTGTTTTCCCTCAATATCTTGTGGTCAAACTCTCATTGTGAACCTAAGTTCTCTTCCTAAAGGATAAACGGACCTTAAATCAGTTGCAACTAGAACTTATATGTGCTAGCAGTTGCACTCCAGCAGACAGGTTGAGATAAGATCCATTGTTGCTGGAGTGCGTGCATTATGTTTACAATGTCGTCTTCATGTTGTACCGTTCCTTTGAGTTAGTCCTTTCCTGGACTTCGATTATGCACTTTATGTTTATATTGCAGTTAAGAGCAAATTTTGAAGTAAATTTTCACTTTAATTTGTACGTTTCGTGTGTGTAACTTATGTACTTTTTGCATTATTAGCCGTATTTTTAGGGGCTGACACTGGAACAAGATTTAATATAAAAGATTTAGGAACGTCGTGTTTATATTATTGTAGAATACAAAAATTATGTATTTTTGTCAAACTTGTTTTACAATTTTTATTTAATTTTATACTGCACTTCGTATGGCATACCCTACTTATTTTGTCCTGACAAATCATATGGTGAACTTTGAGGAAAGTGTAATTTATTGACGCTTTTTAAACGTTAATGATTACAAATTACAAGCCATTCTTAATCTAAGTCAGCTGAGTACTTAGATTTCATCGTTACAAACACGAACAAGCTTGCGTGCATACACACATGAAATACATATTTTATACACTTGTCTTAGTCGTAAAGTTTTATAACCAAGTTATTTTTACAAAGACTATCAATTACTTGGCAAAGGTTCTCGTTTGTTCCGGAAACAGCGTCAGTATCAGTTCTAATCTGGAAGGTTGTAAATAAGATTAATGATGTCTTCACGCTGAGAGTCTTGAACGAGAAATTGATCTCACAGGTCACGATTGTAAGTTAATAACATCATCCTCATAACTGTATCTTATAATTAATTAATTATGAGCTCATAAGTCTTAGTACCGATCAGTTTCAAAGTTTATAGATGCTAAGAAATGGATACAAATCCTAGACATAGAATTTTATTGAGAAACTGGTTTGGGATTTTTATTGCTAAAACGGGTGAATAAAGAACATTTCCTTAGGACCTTTAAGTCTACCAAATAGTTATCCCATCCACAAGTTAAGATATAACTCACAATGTGCTCTTCTGAGAGAGGCACTTCAAAATGATGTTTCACATAACGCCCATTCCAATTGAAGTATTTTACACAAACCAAAATGGCCGATTTAAAGAAGATGGCCGCCTTACCACAGCTCCTAAATTTGCTACTCTACCTACCCAATAGCAGACGTAGGGAACGTAAAAGGTTATAAATCATCAAAAATAGAGATGTCATAAAACATATTTCAAATGTGTATTCCTAATAATGAGGCAGATCAAAATCATCTGCAGAATAGCCCCTTCCTAATGAAAATGAGTAAATGATTTATTTCCTCAAATAAAAATACAATAAAAACAAATTAACCTCTTGGAAATTAGCTGACCAAATTTCCAGTAGTATGGTCAGTTTTAATACTTTTATTTATAACAAAAAATAACAATTCTTGAGTCTAGCCCAGCATACATTTTTAAAAACAAAGACACAATCCGTTAATGCTTGCACAAGTGAAAATAAATGTTAACTAAACAATAATGTACAATCAAACTGTCTCATAAGTTCGTAAACTAAAATCAAAAAAACATAAAACATACAAAAGAAAATACCTGCAATGAGATGTTACATTTTAACTAACTACTTCATTTAAATATTCTACATTTAGGTTGCATAAGTAGCCACTCTTTTAAGTTTTTACAGAATTCATTTAAGTTACTTGTTTGTCTTAGATTAGGAGGTAGCTGATTAAAATATTTTAGGTCCAAGATAATTATACGAGTGTCTAAAAATGGATTTATTCACCTTGGGTAGTTTGGTAAAACCAGAAGAAACACCCCTTGTAACGTGATAAATGAAATTTATTTTCCGAATTACCACTCCGATTGTAAAATAGTTTCAAGACTTTAAATATAAAAAGGTGTTGGAAAGGCAGAGCACTCTCAAATCCTGAAATAATGGAAATGAACTTTCCCTTTTATGCTTCTTCAAAAATAACACGTAAAAAATAATTCTGTGAAGTTCGCAATTTTTGCGTTAAGTACTTAAATGTACCACCAAAACAGACAATGCCATACTGCATACGGGAATGAATTAAAGCAAAATAAAGCGTTGTTAACATCGACCTTTCACAAAAGTTCCTTAAGAAATAAAATGTTCTAATAGATGATCTTATTTTAGTGTGTAAAGACGAGACATGAACATCCCATTTCATTTTATCATCAAAAATGAGTCCAAGATACTTTATGCTTTTAACATTTTCTATTATTTTACAGTTACACAACAACAAATCGCAATATTGGGAATGAAAGTTTATCTGACGTGGCAATTCAAAACCAGTCTGGTCAAAATTCATAAGTTTTGTTTTGTCAACATTTACGTGCATTTTATTGATTTTACACCAATCTCTCAGCAATAATAAATCTTGCGTTACACGGTATAATAACACTTCAGCGTTTCTGTCAGTGTAAAAAAGGGGCTACGTCATCAGCAAAAGCTGATATATTTCCTTTCCAATTCAATTTTAGCAAATCATTAATAAAGATTAAGAATAAAGTTGCTGAGAGCACGGAACCCTGAGGGACTCCAGCCTTGAATTCTTTTTGCGAACTATAAAAATGGTTACTGATTTTTACTTGCTGTTTCCTGCCCCTCAAAAAGCTTCCAATCCAATGCTGAACCCCTGATTCCCACTGTTTCGAGTTTAAACATAAGAATTTCATGATCAACAAGATCAAAGGCTTTTTTAAAATCAATATAAGATACCTGTAGTTTTATTATTTGAGTTAATATTGTTGTAAATTTGATTAGTTACAGACATTAAAGCGTCTTCCGTTGATTTTCCCTTTGTGAAACCATATTGTTTTTCGCTAAGAAAATTTAACCTATTTAAATATGTTAAAAGTCATTTCAACATTAATTTTTCAAAGATCTTGGAGAAAACAGATAACAAACTGATAGGTCTAAGATTATCAAGTTTATTTGAATGATTTTTCTTATGAATGGGAATAACCGTACTTAGTTTTAGTTTTTCTGGAAAAATCCCATTGCTAAAACTGACATTAATTACATGAAACCAAAAACTGGTGCTATGAGGTCGACAATATGTTTAACCAAACAAGTACTAATATTATCGAAACCCGTTGATCTTTTATTTTTCAGGCTTTTTACAATTTCCAAAAGTTCAAGTACATTAGTCGGAGCGATAAAGAAGGAGCGCGGGTAAGTGTAGAGGCGAGGGCGCTGGGACAGGGTCAGCAGTCTGCCAGTCCTGCACGCTGATAAGATAGTCGTTGATTGTCTCTGCCACTACTCGAGGCTCTGTAATCATTTCGTTATCAACCTCAACCTTTGATATCCTACCAATATCAAAGATAGCGATTTAAAGATGGCCAACGTTGTTGCACTTTCTCCTGATATCCCCATACCACACGCCATAATCATTCAGTGCACTCTTAGACTTTTATTGGGGTGTATCCAGACTTTAGCCTTACTCTGTATAATGATTTAAACAGCTGTGGTCAAAAGTGATGAACCCTTTCGTTTAACGTATTTTGCAATTCATAGGGTGTACCTAGCCAAAACTGCAAGTTATTCTCTGTGATTGTCCTGTAGGTTATAACTTTTACACATCCCTTAAACTTATTTAGATAGTTACCATGGTGAATGTATGCGTTCTTACGGAAGAACGTTTTAATCCATAGGGATAAGGATTTTCGACAGTATTATATATAATGTCACCTTTAAAATCCAACGATGAGAAACTTTAGGAAATTACTCTTATCGTTTCACAATTCCTTGATTATTGCAAAAACAATGTAATCAAATTATCCGGAAGCTCTACATTTTGACCAAAGTGTTCACTTTGCAGCCACACTACGGAGACTCTGACCTCATCGAAGACTAGTGTACAATAATAAACTTCAATATGCAAACGTCACAGTACATGTTTGATTGTAAATCTAACGGAAACGGGAAGGAAATTGGATTCGTATTGCGAGAGTATTTGACTAGTTTTATCTGCACTTACATTGAATAAAAGCGCATTCTGGCATATTGATCTACTGGGTGCAATATCTCTATTATATTCACAATTGCGAAAAACGTTCCAGTAAATATGCAATATTATCAGGCTTGAATTTTTATTTTATTTATTATTTTATTGAATTATTTCATTTCTAAATTTAAAGAAAAGTAAAAGTTTCAAATTGTTTACACGTTTAAGAACGTACAAAAGAATACAATTGATCGCTGTTATTTTTATTGTTATTACTGTTGCCCAATCTTTCAAAAGTAATAAACAGAAATTGGAAGATTTCGAGATACAAACACAACTAATTTTATGCTGCCAGCAATAACCACAGACTAAAAGTGGAACTGACGAGTATTTGAAATGCTTTACTTTTATATAATAGTAAATGATATAGTTCCAAGTATCCCGTATATAAAACATATACTAGTTAGATACTCTATTTTAGACATGGATTTAGATATTTTTTAGACCAATCTAAATAAGAGTGGTGATTTTCTGGTTGTTATCATCTTGGTGATCCCACCTATGTCAGTATATTAACAACCCTAGGACATTTTATTCGGAATTCGCTTCCTTTAAATAAAATGTTTTCAAATACATTAAATATGTTTGTCATTAATTTTCACTATTACATATTAGTTATAGCTAGACACTTATTTTGCATCATATTATGAAAGTATAGATACAGCATAACGTGCTAAACTTATTTCACCACAATACAAATAGTTTGTAATGTATCTATTGTGCAATAGATAGTTCTGTTGTAAGATTATATAATAACGTGTAAATTCAACCAGTAATACAGATTTGGACATGTGGGTAAGTGAGATAAAGGCAATGAATCAACATTTAGTCTGAATATAACATTTTGCGTGCCTGATACTTTATGATCATTTCTTTCATAAAAGAAATAAGAAGGTATTTTGGACTACTTAACTAATAGACACTCGTCTATCGACAATTTATTATATTGTGCTCACCAATTTAGTAGACTTAGCATTCTTACGTTAGTGTATATTTCCTACGAACACGCAGTTAAAAGTAAAAATGGCTATAAATTCCTCTAAAATAGCTGTAAGAAGCATCCTTTGACAATAAAAAGCTGCAAGATGTCCTCATATAACAAAATTATTACTCTTTCAAAACAGTTGCCTACTAATATTATTCTGTTTTAAACTTAAGTGTTGTATAAAGTATTACGGATATCATTACCAAGTTCTCATTATGCAACAAATAAGTTTATTCTTCAGTTTACTTCTGGCATGTGTCTATACATCAATTTTTTCAGCTTACCTTTGATGTAGGGTTTAAATAAGCAGTTGTTAAAACAATAGACAGTAACAACTGGAGGTGGCCTCAAAAAGGTGCACTTTGCAAAATAAAATATAACAGTAGTTTGGTGTGCTTAAGTTCTAAATTAAAACTAAGTATTTGTATTTCCCAGGTCTTCCTGTATATTAAAAAAGTACCCATGTAGCAAGTTACTATTAATAGCAGACAGAAAATTACCAAAGTGGTCTTTTTGTTACATATTGAGCACTCGAAAAAAGCGACGCATTGAAGACCTATTGTAGCAGTCATCACAAAGAGTGCGCACTTAATTCGGAACTTGATGTTTATCAAAAATCAAAGAAACAAGTTTTTGTTCACCATAGTTTCACGCGTACAGTGTATTGCAGAAGCTTGGAAAAGTATCTGTTGTGTTGTTTTTCATAGCATTGTACCGACTTTGAATGCTATTTTTTGTTTGCCCGTGTGAAATTTTACCTTTTTTCTTTTTTCTTGTCTTCTATTAGTAAGTCATTGTGAAAACTTATCCAATACTAACTATTTTCTATAAACTATGTAATAAAATAACAGATGTTCCTGCTCTATTCTTTCTATATCCCTTTGGAGTTCACAAATAGTTTGCCTGAAATGTACATATTTATGTAGTACTAGTCTCCTAAAACAGTAGATATCCAATAATCTTTTTCATTCCACTCTTAAACAAAAAACTCTCGTAATAATAACAAAAAATTTGAATATTAAAGTAATTGTTGCTTTTTTCTATAATGTATAAAAAGTATCGAAAATTGTGCGAACACATTTTATACATAATTAAATGAGTGCAAGTAAACAAAACATGATCCTACAGCACTGTGGTATTTTACTTCCTTTATCACCTGCTTGCTTGTGTTTTAATAAGGAAAAATTTGAGAATCGGTTTAAATTACTGCGTATAATTTTCCATGGAATTTAAATGGACTGCAGTAGTTTGCACAAAAGTAGTAAACATGCATTTATTCCTTTTGTGCATTAAAGGTAAAGATGCACTAAGAATTTCTTAAGTTTCATTTAAAATAAGTAATTAAAACATTGGCGGTAATTTTCAATTTATGATATACACTGCACAATCTGAAGAAAATGTTTGTACATTTTCATTGTTATATGTTAGGTAAAATTAGGTTTTATAAAATAGTATTACGAGGAATATGACGCATTAAAGTGCAATAATTATATATTAAAATAGCTTTATTACATACATAATTATAACACAAATAAAATATTATTGTGGTCTCATGATCCATATGAATTCTCAAGGAATTGGAGAAAATTTAATCTAAGATTTTTAAGTAATTCCATAGCCACAATTCAGCATCTTAATTTAATTTTAAAAAAGATTGAAACGGTTAGTTGCTTAAAAAATATACTATGAGCTATTTATTTAAATTTATATTAATTAATTTTAAAATTATGTATCTCAGGTTGTTTAATTTCCGTGTGCCTTGAAAAAATTATATAGGCAGGTATTTCTTTATGTAAAGACGCGAGTGCAGAAGTATCAATTTTGTAATTTTTGGAACGAAGGTGATTACAGGAGTTAAGCAACAGCTCTACATACTTATGGAGGAAAGTTCGTGTGCTTCCTTCACGCGTGGAGTTCTCAAACATTCCGAGAAGTAATTTGGCTAACTATTTAAAAGTGAATCTCTGCTGCTACGTGCGCGTACTCATTTCTTGCTAACTTCTTCATTAAGTTATAGGAATTGAAGTCGTAGGATAATTCCAGTCACTTTAGATTAAAGGTTTTAAATTTTATTTCCAAGATATACCATATAAAATTATATATTAAACATAATATAGTATATTTACTTTGGAAGAAAACCTTACTTATCGTTATCAATATACAGAATTTTGCCAAAATCTGAAGGGACAATAATACGTTTTTGATTTGATGATAATTATAATATTTATAATATGTATTATTATAATTATAATAATTATATATATATTTATTTAACATAGGATCTTAAAATTACTTTTTCTGCCGTCATTAACTTTCCATCTTCTCTCGGAGATTAGTATGACAACTGCTCAAACATCTTGAATGTAAGTATAAATGGAGATGCTATTATTGTAATCCTGTCTTGAGATAAATAGAAAAAAACTAAATTGCACAATAAAATTATGAAAATTTTGTCAAAAATTGCAAATTAAGCATCTAATAAAACTTTTAACAGGGCGCAACAAACACAATAACGAATAAAGACGAATATAGTGTTTTCTGCAATGTTTAATAAGATTTAGTATACCACAAGTATACAAAAAAAACACGCTGAGGGTGCCAAGTCTACTCCTGTACAAATGTCTCTATAACTGTTCTACGTCCTCAGTGGTTTGATGGAGTGGCGTGTTACATTATATGAATCGTGATCATTATAGCGACGCTAAGTGTGACAGTCTAGAATTACAAGGTTTAGAGACCATTGCTGAGCACCGTTATGTTGAGGTATCATGGCTTACTCAACGACATTAATCGTTACCATTTATGACCCCAGGTTTGACAGTCTAGAATTATATGGTTTGGAGACCATTGCTAAGGACAGAAATGCTGAAGTATCGTGGCCTGCTCAGTGATATTAATCTTTTCAATTTAAGACCCCTAGTTTGAGAAGATAATCCTACTAAACATAGAGCTTTAAATACATAAACCTCTGAATATTTCTCTTTAGAGATTTTCGCAAACTTATTAATTTTTATGTTATTTCGCTTTAAAACCTTGAACCACCCACCATCTTGAAACAATGATAATAATATATCATTAATTTTATCTTGAACTCCAAGAAAAATATTACGCCCAATTATAGTTTGTTCCAAAGAGTTAGTTATCTAAATGTCTTGAATATTTCCAGACGGAAATACAATTTAGCCCAGTGGTCGGTTTGCAATCGTGCAATGTAACATGTGCTTTAATTTTCATAACTAGTTGTTACACTATTACTTTGAAGAAATTCAAGAACATTTCGTAGCGTTAAGATCAACAACATTAACTACTATACATTTATAAAAGATAGGCTGCAGAAAACATGCAAACTCAATCACAAACAAACAAACTAAAAATAACATCGGTTGGTATAAGTTAAAGAAAGGAAAACCCGACCAAAATGCGATTAGACTCGGCGAGGAAACAAGGGTAACGATTGATTGCAGAAACTAAGGTCTTTAATTTGCCACGATCACTTCCTCAGTCGCTGTTTGTTTCAGTAACTTTGAAAAACTGTCTATTTCTGATTCATTGTACTCAACTACAATAATTGAGTATTGCCTTACGTTTGATCAAAAATGAAACTTTATGGATACATTATTGTAACAATTCTTGAGAAGGAAATTAGTTCGTTTCTGTGATGTTTTGTTGTCCTTATTATTTTTGCAACAAGCAATAAAGTGTTAAAGAATGTTTTACTTACTCATATTAAAATTTCAAAAAACTTTACTAAACAACTTGTAGTGTGTTATGTTTTGGTAAAGATTTTGTAGCCTAAATATCCGTTTTTGTTACAATTATGTACCCTGCTCATTATAATGATACTGTCGTAACTAAAGGATCCATCAATTATTAACATTTTGAGTATGCCATTTATATAGCTTTACTCTAAAACTTACAAGTTATTTCTAATTACAACACGTTATATAACAGCTAATAAATAAACTGTAAAATACATTATGAATATGAGTGGTTTACGTGGCTTCACAGTGACTTATAAGAGGTAAGAGGTGATATAAAACAAGATTCAATTAGTTTCTCTATGAAGCCATTATGTTTTATTATATTTTCTTTGCGATTTTTATTACATTGCTTCAAGGCAGCTTAAACATAGTCTGAAAGGGAGGTAGCTTTTTACTTGTACAACTAGAAGAACATAATCAGGAAATATTTTTTATTGAGTTCGTTAATTAAAATATACAAAAATGGGAAAAAATTACTTTGTTTTTAAATAAAATAATTTATTAATCTTGTATTTTCAGATACATTTCAGTTTTAATGAAAACACTTGTATACTATGCTACATTTTGTGAAATTTAATACATATCGAAGACCATTCTAAAACTTTAATTTGATTTTTTTATGTTTTTTGTTTATATCAACTGTCCTGAAAACATACACAAAAACTATATATACAGTCAAGTTATAATTATATCTTTACTTAAACTAATTTTATTAGTTAAAAATGTATTAGTCTTTAACTTAAAACAAAGAGTAATTTTATATTACATAAAAAATAAGTATTAGATTACTATTTGAATATAAATAACCAACTACAGACTTTGGAATATTCTTATTGCCCTTTTGAAGCTTTGACTCTATTTAACCCTATTTTATGTAAGTGAAAAATGTTAACATGATAATAAAAAGCATGATTTGACGAGCAGCTATGTGTGAAACCAAGATTGACGACCTGCCTGTCAAATATGGGGCAGATATTTACAACCCTTATCCGAGTGTTGCGAGGCGTTTTAGAAACTACATTGTGGGGATTTTTTTTCTTGGCTCCTTAAAGTTGTCCTTCTACTTTAAGCTAGCAGTAAAAAAAATAATGATTATAATTAATGTAAGCAATTAGAAAAGTAACAAAAGGCTAAAGCCAGACATTCCTGAAAATCTCATAATTATACAAGTATTCACATCAATAATTAGTAATTGTGAATTACACCACAATTGCTTTGTTTGAATATGTATTGCATTAATATATTTTCGAATTAGCTTTTAAAATGTTTAATACATGTTGTCAATAATTAAACGTAACCCATTAAAGGACACATTAACTGATCCATAATACATAAGGTCTTATAATGCCGTGTGATCTTACATTATAATTGCTTTTAGAAAACGTTTAAAAATGTTAATACTTGTATAATAGGGTTTATCTGTCGCTAACTTAAAATTTCTCTCAGCTAAAACCGACATTTAAAAAGGAAATTTTAACATAAAAACTTATAATTTAAGTAAAAAATGTATAAAGTAACAAAGACTAGAGCGGGTGGAAAAATTCTTCAAAAATGTAGTAGTTTTCAAAACATTAATTGGTTTATTTTCAGTTACATAAATATACGTTTTAATTATGCATATCATTAAATTCTTTTGCATTCAATTTTAAGATTTTTAAATTATATATTTTTCATAGTGAACGGAATTATATAAGATTTGTTATACTGATCATTCCAATTGTATTTCTTTCTCGTAAGTTCCACAATCCTGTTCATAATCTGCGTGGCTTACATTAGGATTGTAAGTTTTTATTGATTTGTATTCTAATTACACAGATTTGCATGTAATGTAATTTAGGTAACATTTTAAGAAGAAGAAATTGAATTACTGTTTTTAGTACGTTTAGTGTATCACCGGTTCCGTAATTTATAGCTTTTTGTTGCGGGAAAATCCAATAAATATTTTTATTAAGCTTAATAGAACTCAATATTTGAGGTAATAGTTTATGGTTTATCATCTTCCAAAATTTCATACCACATGAATTTGCATCTCCTTTTGCCTATTATTGCCTACCATAGAGTCGGCAACATATTTTTAAGTTATATATTAGGCGAACAAAGAATTGTATAAGTATGGGAAGGAGTAAACATTATATTGACTACAACCATGAAGAATAACAAAGGTTACTGCTTAATTTTAAATCTATTAGAACTAATTTTTTAAAGAATTACTGTACTACATCGACATATTTTGTTTCTAAATTTGTGTTTCAAGCTTTGGTATTACTCCGCATGGACTTCGTCCAAAATTTCCCACTTAAGCTCTTCCATCCAGGTGTGTCACAATGCTATGTAAAGTATTTGCTACACGAACTAGTTTTGAGCTCAAAAATACAAAGTTCAACAACTTAATAAAGTACTGTTCCAAGAATTCAAACAAAATTATGTCAAAATAAACAGGAAGCTTTATATAAAATTTCTAGTAATATATAATCAATTTAACATGTTAATTAATATAAAAATGCAGTTGACCATATTATGTCTTGAAGAAGCCTATTCACTGCTACTAAGGCTTGTTCAAAACCTTTAATGAGTTGAAAATCTAAAATCTAGTCATATCATTGACAACAGTGTGAAGGAGATATGTTTAATATCCAAATTCACAAGTCTCTTTTACTATTGACAATCAACCACCATCAATACAGTCAAGCCAGTCATAGCAAGTAATAATCAACAAAAAGAACCAAATGTCCGCGGAAGGTTATAAGAAATTTGAACATGCTTTCGGATAACTGGAATCGTTTTGAGGGAGGGGGGAGGTTAAACGTGGGGGGATGGGGAAAAATTATATAGCTACACACACCTAATGAAGTTATCATTTATGGTTATACCTTCAGACACAACGAGTAATTCCATTGTTTTTTCAAGATATCACTGACTACACGTGTAGATGCTGAAAGACAACTCAGCGATAAGCTACATATATACTATTGTTAAAAGATCCAACAAAACCATGTAACATTGAAATTTCTGAATTTTTAATATGAATAGGCCAATGGTTTAAATCTTACCTAGAAATCCTGTTTTTCCAAAACATATTTGCCCCGGGTGGGGTCGCTACGTACGACCCATTGCCTCCAGCTATGATTCAGCCACGGATAGAATTTCAAGCTTCAATGACGCTCATCTGAAACCTTAGGCGAAATCTTTAGACTTTCAATATACAGGAAACCAACCACCTCATTGACAGAATGTCTCGAATACTCTAAATCTTGGATGGTGAACTATTTTTGACACTCGATAGTTGGCGTGGATCGTTTGTAAAAAAAATACTAATCATGACGAAGGAATAAGAAGTGGTTTTTACATTGAAGACCTAAGAAATTAAAACCTTCTAATTTTTGTCTGACCTAGCAACTTTTATTTTTACACATGAATAAATTTTAGATTAAAAACACGAATTATAATTTACAAGTCCAAGGAACTGCAACGGAACAGGTAGAGCATCTTTCATATGTAAATTGTTTTTGGGACATCTCTTAAAAATTCAAAAATTTCAAAATTATTAACCGTTATTTAGTTACTCTTTATTTACGATATTTTTTTATTATTTATGGTAATAAAGATGCTTATAACATTGTATTAGATACATGAAAAACTTTAAATCAAAATTTAAAATTGAATTCTATTAAATTACACAATAAACATACAAAATTATTACCTTCATTAACATTTTCTTTATGTAACCCAAATTATAATTTACTGTTTGCATATTCAAAATTAGCTTTATAAACTTATAAATTGTGCTTTTAAAAATTTATATTTCTCGCATTTTATAAATATATTTATACAACACACACACAAACACACACCGTCATTAATATTCTGTGTGTTAAGCAAATTTTATTTACTCTTTTTCACATTTAAAATTATTTGTTATAGACGTAAAATGTTTGTTTTGTTTATTATAATTCTCCTTGAATTTTATCAGTTTTCATACAACAAGTCTATATATATACTCAATGTGTGGCGTCACTTATAAATTAGTGTAACCTTTACAGAAAATAATACCAAAGCCATATCAATTACAGAAATAGGTTCAGCCCGAGGTAATACCTGATCTGTTCATCTCCTTCAATATCTCTAAGGAAATACAAGACAACTTGTTCACCGTTAACTTCTGTTATTACTGGTGGAGAAATGTGAGGTAGGTGCGGATTAGTTTCCCTCGCCTTGGAACAACCACAGATCAATGGTGGGAGGGAAAAGGGGAGGGTGGGTGGGGGGGGGGGGGGGGGGGGGGGGGGGGGGGGGGGGGGGAAAAAGTATAAAAGTAAAAACAACGGATATCAGTTCTTTTATGTCATCTAATAATACAAAATTCAGAACACTGATGGGGTTTCTCTGATGATGACTTTTTTTTGGAAGTAAAGTTTTAGAATTGTAATATGTTTATCCTAGAGGGCTTTTAATTTTCTATTACGATTAATAATCTTAATGTATTTTGAAAGAATAAAAGATTTAAGCTACGAATAAATGTCTCTATCGTGAAAATGAAATAACTAGTTCTATCTTCTGATTCGTAGAACTTCTTATCCACTTATATTTGTCTTCTTAGAGTTTCCTTATTACATAATACATTGCCTCCTGTCTAAATTGAAAGAGGTTAAATTAAACCGTTTATGTAAAGTTTAGTTCACTATGGAAGTCAATTATTCTTTAGTTTTTTCTTAAAATGAATTTTATAAGATAACCATACATTTGTAAATTCATCCTAGAAAATGTGGTTTTCGCAAGATCTGGTGATTTTCCATTTATCGTCGTGAGTCAGTTGATAAAGTGAGTAATGAGAGCGAGGTGTATGATACAAGGTGAATATTGAATATAAAAATGGTTTAGTGTTATTTTCAAGGAAGATTTTAACAAAGCAGTAACCTCCAACCTGCAATGATACGAATAAATAAGTTTGTTGCACTGAAAAGTTTAGTCAAAACATGGAAATGCCATTTTTACTCAAATTATGTTTCGAAGGATATAATACTAATCTGGTAATTTATGATCTAAGATATAAAAATTATTTCTGTAATAAGAAGCGTTCTATTAGCTGGAATGGAAGTAATGGAGAGGGGAAACTGAAGATATCAAAGTTGGAGAATAAGCGGGAAGAGATCTTTTAATCACAAAGTACTAAATACTTATTCACTCAACTAATACGCTGTTTTTGACGGATTATCTTACAGCTCTGGTGGTATATTTCGTCTATGTACTAAAGTTTTATATGACCATGCTCTGACAACCTCTGATCAGTGATTCTCCTTTACAGCTGAGATGTCTGTTTCAATTTATTGAGAACACTGCTCTTTGAGACAGGACCGTAAAAATGGATCCAAATACCTGACTAACTAAGAGTTATTGATGTCTATCCTGGATTTTTGTTTTTATATATGGTTGTCAAAACTATTTGAATTAAATGACCTGGATGCTTATTTACTTGTAAATATTGTTATTTTTATTTTGCCTAAAAATACCTTATTTCTCTCCTTTCCTCCGTTTAATATTAATAATTAATCGAATATATGAAAAACTAAAGCATTATTTAAACAAAACTATGAACTTTAAAAGTAAAATATTTTTGTCATAGTGAATGACGACGCCTTGTGTTATTTACAACATTTTTCACAACCACTGGGGACATTTACTGCATCTCCCAAGTGTCAACAAAAAATCTTTTCCTACACATTTCAAACATAATATTAAAACCCGCTAGTTTTAAGACATTTTAGTACAGACAATTACCTGAACACAGTAAGCGCAAGAAACAACACAACATAGCACAGTCTGGTTGATCTCATGCTTGCAACAATCATCATGTTTGGTATGCAAAATTTGCTCCACTTTCATCAACATTTGAAAGTAATTCTATTTAAAAATCCTTCAGAATATTTGAAAACTAATCCTACGAATCCAGAAAAAATATTTATTTATGAAATACAATGCAAGGTAGGTCATAAAGATTTTCATTGGCTCCACAATAGTTCTTTATAAACAAGGATGACAGTTACATGCAGGTATATGAATATATAAAAATTATAGAGCAAACTGTAGTACGCACATGGCTTGATTTATGAGTTAAAATTTCGAAGAAATACGTTCAGGTCCAGAAACCGATAGGAAAAATATAACAAAATATAAGTACAGATAGCTTTATAACTAGGGTAAAGCCCATGATTTCCGGTCAGAAAAAGTAAAATTTCTCAGTGGATTGAATATAAGATGGGCTGAGTCATCAAAGTTTAATTTATAAAATTAAGTCTTTGAAAAAATCACAAAAAATCAGTTCATTTTTATTTTTGTATTTTTTTTCTATGTGTTGATTTTTATATTTATTATGGTTCTTATAGCCATATTTATTATATTTTGTGATTAATTTCAAAGATGGTTTAAACCATAATATAGTTTGACTTATTATATATTGATGGTTGACAATCACTTAAGAACAATCAACTTGAGTGAAGCCTGCAATTAAAAGCTATTAGACACTTAAAGTAACAAATAGTAAAATAGTTGCAATCAGGGTTTCACAATGAAAGAAAATTCCTGTACCAATTCTCATAGTTCCAATATTTCAACTTTAGAGTATGGTGGTGGGGGGGGGGGGGGGGGGGGGGGGGGGGGGGGGGGTGGGGGGGGGGGGGGGGGGGGGGGGGGGGGGGGGGGGGGGGGGGGGGGGGGGGGAGGGGGGGGGGGGTGGGTGGGGAGTTAGAAAATATAGTTTTTAATTGTAAGTACTATTTACATTTAATTGGTTAATAATAATCTTACAAAATTAATATATTTGGGGGAATAACAGCTTGATCTAAGAAGCTGTTAATAAAATTTACGAGTATAAAGATATATTGGCAAACAGTTTGCGTTTCATGACACATTTTTTCATATCCTTTTGATTACTATCCACCTTTACCTCTTTTGCTTTCAAATGAATATTTGTAAGAGAATAAATTAATACAGTTAGGCCGTAATTGTAAACAAATGTTTCTTGTAAATTTGACAAGAAACTTCCAATAGGAATAATAATGAATGGGAGCTAAACTAAGACTGACTCTAACCAGCTGTTGCAAGGTTTCCTGAGCGGAAACGGTTGGGTGTATTTACAAATTTCCTACCCTCACCTTATTGGCGTAGCTATCCCAGCTTAATAAAAGTTATCCAGAATCTGTATTTCTCTGATTTTTTCCTTTCATTTTTATTTAACCAAATATATTTTGTAGAATATAGGTCTCACTTTATATCCCTATCCGTGCCTAATCCATAAGGTCCCTTTTTACATAAAACACATTTCTTAATCCAATGCTAGATCTAAATAGTACACAAAATCAGCCAATCATTGTTAATAGAAACCTATAAATGGACATAGTGGCGAAAAAACTCTCGTGCATCAGATGGTAAAAATTAATGTTGCCAATTTTAAGTTAGCGAAGAAGAAAGAAGCAACTATTACTAGGATTTAACTAAATTTACCTAGAAGCGCGAAACGACCTATTGCTTCATAACAGCAGCTTCATTTTCACTTCTGCGGTAACTGGTCCCCAAATAAATCTATTTAAAGTATTCAGAATTTATAGAGATATTATAATCCATTTAAGAACACATTTTAGAATTTGCTGTGTGAATGCCTTCATAAAGCTATGGTTGCTGACTTTATCGAACATCTATTGTTCCCTGTCAAAGTGGGTTTGGTGAATACTGTTGAGATCCAAAATAGATCGAGGTATAGAAACAAATGAAATATGCATTCAGGAAATCAACTTTTTTTTGGCATTACATCAATATTTTGGCATGACAGTAATAAACAGAGTCTCTGACATATTCAAAACATTCTAATAATCTGTGTCTTCCCATGACATTACTCGTAGACATGTCTATATTTTCTTGACATTTTAGTGATATCCTTTAAACCAACCAGATAGAAAATCATAAAGTGTAAAAGACATTTTTACATCCATTAAAATTATGAAAAAAGAGATACTGAGTCAGTCTTTACTACGTAGATATATGTAAATGTACAATTTCAGTCAAACGACAAACACCATTACTCGTTCTTATATATGTACAACTGAAATTTCAGTCAAAAAGGTACAATTGTATTGATAATTATTTCATTAAGTATAGGTTTCATAACAGTGTTTAGGTAAGTTTACAAAACAAGTCATCACATGACTGGTAGCTGGGGTAATTTATTCTGTATTTATAGTGTAATATGAGAAAAAAATTAAATATTTTTACGATAGTACTGAGATGATTTTATTCAAAGCCACTATTAATTTAATTATTTTTTTTTAATATTTTCTCGGTGGTTTCTCAAGTAGCCAATGTACTTAAATGTTCACCAACTCGAAGAAAATATTAGCTTTGATAAATTGTTATGCCTAGTAAAGCTAAAAAAATTAATATATATAGAAATTATACATAATTTTCTTATCAAAAAGTAAAATCCATGTGAATACACCTTAATTTGTAGCAATCATTGTGATAAATCATCTGTCTTTAGCAGATTAAAAAAGTTAAAAAAATCCTTCCGCCGAACTGAATTTCCGTCGTCAAAGAAACTTTTCCTTGCAATCAATCACAAGTTCCGTTTATCCGGAAGTGTCTGGGCCACTGGGAAGCGATGGAAGTGCAACAACGTATAATGATTTAGTCTCCTAAAAAACATTAATTATCTTTATTCGTTACTCGTACGATTATTATAATCGTAGCACTGTTTCAAGAAATTATAATAGTGTTAACACTACTATATTTCACCTAAACTCTTTTACGATGAGTTTTGTATAGGCTATTCATCGTATAGAACTTATCATGAAAATTAAATCTACAGGAATGCTAAAAAAATGTGTTTTTATTAGTTACTCTTAGTTGAAAAATAAGTACATAAGTTTATTATAAACCACTCTCAGATAAAAAATCCTCAAATTATTTGTAGTTTCAAACCTAACTTGAGCCCCATGGTTCAAGGAGAAATTTTCGTGAGATTTACTAAATCGTGGATTCTTTACGTCCTAGTTCGGCTTTCCAAGATAGAGTAAACTAGTTACTAAACATCTGATAATTTATTGATATACTTTCATGTCACAGTGCCTAACACTCACATTGTTACCTGTTTTACACTTATCAATCTTGTTTAAAAAACGTATAACTAAAAAGTTTCGGCTTGTTGAAATGTAAAAATGTTATTTACCGTTATGTGTTTTTGATTGGCAAAAGATTTTATCAATTTTTAAATATGGTATTGTACTATAACATGTTTATGTATCTCATACTAACTGCAGTTAAGTCCAATTTCCTAACTTAGTGTAATTTTGAAGGTATTGTTGAGTCCCCATACACGATGAGTGTTTGGTATTGTTTGATATGTTGATTACATATATAAAAACATTGCGTATTTGGATTGCCGTAATGATGTCTATTGGAAAATAATTCTAATTCTGGTAAGTGAAAACCGTAGATTGGTATCATCATGTATAAAAGAACAAAAAATAAAATTATTTTATCCATTAGTATTTTAATAATTTTCAATAATCTTTCAATACAAATATTGTGTAATAATATATGATTATTACGACTTTAGTTACCGTTCTTTTATACCATTCTCTTATATTATACAATTAGTAATTCCTAATTATAGTAATGATTATACAAAATATTAAAAAACATATTTATATGATACTTTGAATAAAATGCTTAATTTGCGAATTGTTTTAATCATTGTATTCTTAAATAATAGCGTGTAACAATAATTATGAAATTAAATTACTGTCGCCCTGATTGCAGCGCAGGAACACATGGATATCTAAATAAAACGAGACAAAATTAAGTAAGACAGGAGCGCTCAAGCCTGTCCCTTAAGGGCAATAGCGCCACAACTCTGTGCAATGCCGCGCCTCCTCCCCCATCCCTCCGGCGACAAATACCTTAGAGACCGACTCCATTTATACAGGCTGGATTTGCCTCGAGGCTGATCATGAGATTCATCAATTAAAGTAGCAATTGTGAGAATTTGCGTCAATGTAGTGGATATTAATACTGATAATCACATTTTACGTTTTATTGACATGGACTTTAAAAATTATCGTAGTGTTTGAGTAAGAAAAATGATAACAATTAATGGAACTCATGTTAACGCTATTTCATGTGTTTTGATAACATTAATTGAAACCCTTGAAATAACTCATTATAGGTTTTGAAAGAAATAATAAACCAGAAGGCTGAAGACAACTACAGGAATCTGCAGTGGTAAATTTGTATTTATTGTACCAGAGCAAGCAAATACTCGCTGTATGACGTCTATTGTTGAATTGATGACTTTTATCAAAGTTTCATCTAGTGGATGGTTGACTGTATAGAATACTCGTTCTCTCTGTTATTGGCCACTGCAACTGGGGAGAATCATTACCAGAAACACCATTATTTGCAAATTCCAGTGTAACACACTCTTCTTTAGTATTATGTGTTTATACTTAAACAAAATATAGTATATATATACTATTTAAGTCGTAATTAAGTTTTCATGGATATCATTGACTAATATTGTATTTTCACTGATAATTTAACATTTATGAAATAATTATTTAACTAAGAAAAATTATTTCACATAAATTAACACCTAGGAGAATGCTGAATAAATTAAAAACACAAGGGGACGTTTCTAAGCTTAAGTGATTTGCTGGACATTTCTGTCTTGATAATTTTCTTTTGGCATGATAAAATTCAAAATTCATCAACCCAAACGATTTTCTCGGACGGCACATAACTAACCACAAATGTCGAGTTATAGAGTGTTAAAAAATAATTAGTGATTTTGTCTAAATACTTCTTGAAGCGTTGCAGCAGCTGTGACTGAGATGGCAATTATATCTTCCTTAAAGTTGCCATATTTGCAGCCTAAACACTTATGAAGTCCGGGCCCTATGTACTGGAAATTAACAATCTGCCTACCTGTTGAGTTTAAAAAATTGCTTTCAGGTATGAGAATTCGAATAATATATTAATTTCAATAATATATTAAGAAGTTTAGTTATATTGTTAGATATATTTAATTTCTTTTAAGTTAATAGTCTTAAGTATACGGGGATAAGTACTTTAGTAGACAAAAGAAACATTTTGTACTAATAATAAACCCTATCGTTTCACACAAATAAAATTTCCAACAAAGGTCACTGAAGAGAGAAGACTTGTGTTATTGGCTATGGGTCAGCGAAGTGTAATGACTTAAGGACATGGAAACATTTCATTTGTCTGTCTGTCTGTACCGTTTTACTTGGTACATGAGGGTTAGCTTTGAAATTTAAATGTTTGTGAAGGTTCAAAAAAAGGAAAACGAAAAATCTTCTGAAATTAAGTTACAAACTAAAATAAAACTTCTTCTTGAAAATAATTACTGGATTTAAAATTAAAATAAAACCTTCTTGAAAACTTTTAAAATTCAAACTTGTAATATATTCGTCACTCCAATAATGTAAAAAGTTCTTACAGCTTGTCTTTTAATTAAATTTTCAAAATTCAAAACTTTCACACTCTAAACTGAATCTAGCAATTCTTTACTTTAATTTATCTTCAAAATTCAATTTTATTTTGTTACTAATTTTCTTTACTTTACTTTAAATATTACTTCTTTTCAGTGTTAGAATTTTATTTATTGCTTAAAGCATCTTAACAACCACAAAACTCTTTAGTGTTTTTTACATAAAATGTTATATACACTGTTCTCACTGCACAACACAGTTTTATATTGCACAGATTAAAAGGACAAGTTCCTAAATTCGCATTAAATTTAATTTTTACAATATTTATTTCCCCAAAAATTATTTAAAATAACTAAGAATGAATATTGACTGGACGCCAGTTAAAAGGTTCACTTACCCTCAGGTTTCGATGACGATTAGCAAAAAAAAATTAACTCTAAGCACTTTTCATATGAGACTACTCGTTACCACTACTTCCGATCAAACTGAGACGGGGAGGTACGGCACGTCTACCTCACCTCACCCCACTCTCTATGTCGTATCAAACACTGCCATCTGCGATGCGCGCCTCGCTGATAGCAGCCTCTTTTGTACTGTCTAGTCCTTATCATTCTCTGGGCCTACTCCTTCCGCCGGTAATCCCAGTTACCCCAGTAATATACAATTTTTTTATACAATCGGTACATGTCTATGCGATATCTACTAAAACGAATTGACTTGATAGTTATTATAAAGCTTTCATTTCTATAGAGACAACATAGAGCTAGAGTGTTGGTGTAAATTTTTACATTGGTGTTATGAGTAACAAAAAAAACAAATCAATTAATCAACACTATAGTAACTATGCCAAACATTTTTTTTAGCTTTTGGAAACGTAGCAGTAAACCTTAGCAGTAAAGTTTTAATGGCAGTTGCAAGATTTTTTTTTAAAGATAAAATATAGAGGATGAACTGATTTATGATTAATAATATTTAAAACATTGCTAATATCACAAACAGCTACGTATAAAAGGTAATGTATGTCATAGATTAGTTTTTAGTGCTGGTATTTTAATACCCAAGTAGACTTTATAATTTGTTATATGCGCGTTTGTGAGTAAAACCTTGAAAATTAGAAGTAAAGGGTTTATGTGGAATTGAGAATAGTCGGTTTTAAATATATGATAAGCAGTATTTACTAGCCCTTGTCTTGTTACTTGTCCACGAAACAAATAGTGTTCGCTAGTAAATTATATATAGATTTATTCGTTAACATACGTTATATTTGACAAATATTCGATATAAAATAAAAAAGAAATACAACATAGATATACCGTTTGAAGCATATGACACACCTTGAGATTGGTCAGGAAATCATTCAAAGGCAAATTCCACCTTGACCAGGCAGAGCTACATTCAATAGTTTGGTGCGACTGCAGAAATAGCCGAATAAAGAACACGTTGGAGGAGGGTGTGGGATGTAAGAGAATCACAAAAATACCGTGTTTTATTAAATGTGGATTTCATTCTTTCTTGGCAATTTATTTCTATAAACTAGTTAATTTTTTCATTAGTCAAAATGGCTTAACTAACGGATTACACTTCTAATATTATGCTTTAAAACTCTATGTATTCCCAGGATTAAATAGTATGTATCATGTTAATTTAATCTACTTAATGATATTTTTTCATATCCGTTAGTGGTGAGAAGAAGGTCTGTACTAAATGTTGTCAAGGATACCCAGATCAATTTCAACATGCACCTCTGCTGGGCAGCGTGCCATAATGTATTCACTGGTATATACGTATGTTGTATGGTTACTTTTTGTTTGTTCTTCTCCGAGCTCTAGTGGAGGATACACGTGTATTTTCATATTTTAATTGCAAATTTTATAGTAAAACTTGGGCTATGGTATATCCGTTGTCCCAATGCGTGTTAATTATTGTACTTTTACCTCAAGTATTTCCCCTTTTGTTTTAGGAGTTGACCACTGGAACAAGATTAAATATTACAGATTACAGATCGTCGCGTTTTTTTACTATTGTATTATAGTAGTTATTGTTTACTATTGTAGGCACTAACTAATAAAGTATATCTGTCGAACTGAATTTAAATAAATTGTATGTGCTTTTATACTATACTTTGTGTGACAATTCATATTTACTTTGTCATCACAAATAAAATAGTGAACTTTGGGTAATGTAATATTCATAGATGCTTTTCATAAGTTATAGATATTAATCATTACTTGCCAAATTTAATCTAATTAGACCCAGTTACATTATATTCCCATCGTTACAAACATGAACATAGCGTGCGCGCATTGCACACATAAGAAATAAATATGTTACATACTTGTTGTTACAGTTTTGAAAGTTTTAAATTAAGTTATTTATACAAAGGCTTTTACCGCCGAAAGACAACAACCAAATTACGATCAAGTCAAGAAATAGGGTCTAGGCTCTTATTTGTTCAAGAAACAGCGTCATTATCTGTCTTAATCTGGAAGGTTGTAAATAATGAAATAACTTGGTGTCTTGAAGCTGAGTGTGTCTTTGAACGAGTAATTGAACTCACAGGTTACGATTATACTAGTAACATCTATCCTTATAACTGTACCTTAACATTTAGATACTTTTTGAACTTTATTGAATTTAGTACCAATCAGATTCAAAGTTTGTTGGCATGATAATAAAATTGTTTTCAAAACTTCAGTAGCTGGGAGAAAACGGTGGGTTATGGAAAGATTATTGTAATATAAAATATATAAATAATATATATATATATATATATATATATATATGTATATGTATAATAAAATACCATTTGCCATTCAAACCTGGTTACAGTCTACTATTTTACTTAACCTTTTCACAGCAGTTGTATTCCTGAGAGAGGCAGTTCAAATTGACGTTTCACAAAACACCCATTCCAATTTGGAAAATATTTAACCCAAATCCAAACAAAAGTTACGAAGCCATTCGTTTAAACGTACTTTGAGAATCATAAGAGTGTCTACCAATCTAAAAATAACTGCAATTTATTCTCTGTGATTATCTTGTCGGCTTAAATGTTTAAGCATCTGTTACGCAAGTGGTCAGCCTTCATGCTATGATAGCAATTCAGAGATTGTTTTAACTTGGACTTGTTTGGATATTAACATAACCTGAATTTATCGTTCTTAAAGAAAGACATTTTTAATTCATAGAGCTGAGGAAGTTGCAACAGTATATATATGGCATATCCGACGTTTTTATCAAAAATGTTACATTCCACCCAACGTTGATGAACGTAGGGAAATTTACAGTTATCGTTTAAAAATTCCTTGGTTTATTGCAAAAACAATATAATATGAAGAGTTTTTAAGGACGTTCTACTACATTTTAACCCAAGTGTTGATATTTCAGCCACACTTTGGAGAACTCTGACAACGTCGTAGTACTATTAATAGTAGACTACAATATAGTAGGTCTACTATATTTTAGTCTACATATAGTAGAATACAATATGCAAACGTCACAGCAATATATCGATTTTAAATCTAACGGAAACAGAAAGGTAATTGGATTCGTATTGCCAGAGTATTTGCCTAGTTTTATCAGCATTTACATTGCATCAAAGCGTATTCTGGCATATTGATCTACTGAAAGCAATATCTCGTATTATATTCAGAATTGTGAAACAATTTCCAGCAAATATGCAACGTATATCAGGCTTGAATTTTTGTATTATTTTACAGTTTATACAGCCGTCATGTAAGGAAATATTTTTAAACACTACACTATTTATTTTTTGTCATCCTTTTATTTTTCTCCGACAAATTATACCATTATACAGTACAAGATACACTTAATGACTTTATCACCTTGTAATGTCAAATATATTACTGATAAAGAAGAAGACTATTAATAGATATTTTGCCTTTTTATAGTGTTTTAGGACATTAAAAGTGGGTTAAAAATTATTGAACATAAAAATAAAAAATGTTAAAAACCAAATAATTACCGAATTAGGTAACAACTTAATAATGTATACAGATTTGTTCCAATACTTATATTTTCTTCCATTTATAATAAAAACCCATTTTATAACGTAATCCGTATAGTAAAGATGGATATCAAAATTATCATATCCAAAACAAACTAGAATACGAAGTTTGGATTATTGGAATGTTTATACATACGCCTATTAACAAAACTGTGAGTCGTTCTTTTTCCTTTTTAATGAAAATAATCATAATGAAATTTCTTTTGAATCAATTCTTCATTCTTAATGTTGTAAAAGGTAACGTAAAATCTGACACAAAACGCCTATTGGCAGACAGTAATCTATGTTTTTTTTACTTTGTATGGGTTATCACGCATGGAAAACGAGCATAAAATATCTATACTTACAATAGGTAAGGCAGTATACTTGCAGTAGAAAATAAATTCATGTCGATAAATAAGTCCCTGTCTCAAAACATACTGAGACAATTTTTTATTTATCCTCTCTCTCCATGCTCGTACGAAACAATGTTGAGAAATACAGTATTGCATAATCAACACTGATATCGATACTTAAACTCTTCCGCACTGTAAAATTACCAACCACTTTACACTCACACCGCTCACCACGCCGGAAGTGTCGGGCCGGAAGGAGAATGTATCCGGTTCGTTGACGGCCATCGTGCGTCTCTTATCGTTGTCTCGTTTGTCACTGCTTGTTAAGTTTCATTGGTCAAGAACATGTGTAGAAAGAACTTAATATATATAAAAAAGATTATATGTAGGAGTTAGAGTAACACATTGACTGAGGTGGACACAACAGTGCGTGGCTAATAACGACAAAATAATTCATTCAGTGAATGAACAATCACTTTAAAAATGAACTATTACTGTTAAAGTATTTTATTTAATAAAATTATTTATTTTATAAATTATTTTATAAAAATAATAGAATATTCTCACCTCAGAGTTAATTTGCGGACAATAAATCAATGTTGACTACGTTATTAGCTTAGAATCAGTTTAGTAAGGTTTAGCAATAGTATTATGAGTTTGATGCACAATGTTATGAGTGATGAGTAGTTTTGTAGCTGTTATAATGTCCCGGCGCAAAAAATAGTGTATTTTGTTTAGATATAGAAATATATTACAGAAACTATAACTATACATAGTGTTTTTAGAAGAAACTACTATGTCGGCTATAACACAAAAGCAGAGAGATATTCACCTTAATTAATATTAATAATTTCAAGTTCATTGTTGTTTATGTGAAATGGAATAACATATTTAAAAATGAATTTATAACTTATTTCGTAACATGTAATGAGTTTTAATTAATACATGCATTAGCTTTATAAAATAAAGAGGTTGAAACAAAGTCCTATTTGAACCGAAATAGGATTATAATTTATAAAGTTTAAATTTGCAGTATACATTTTTTTGAACAACTAACAAACTTAGAAAGTACTTGTGAGATTACATAAAACTCTGAAATAACGAGTTTACAGAGACGGAATGATGACGACGACGCGCAATAAAAGAAATCCTTAATTCTCCAAGTTGTTGGTAAACGGAGGATCTATGTTAAGGAAAATTGCTTTCCTTTCAGAGCTCAGGGTAAGACATGAGATCCAATATTGGAGTCTTACATATGTTGTTTACCCGTGGTAAATAAGTGCTTGTCAGATGAATTCCTTTGAAATTTCCCCTTATTTTTCAAGAGGGCACCCCGTTACTACTGACTAGACATTCCATTTACATAGTTAACCAGAGGATGATTCAAATATTGTAAATTTAAATACTTTTCTTTACATAACCTAATTAAGGCTTTATTGGAAGAATGTATTTAGGACATAAATATATATATTTGTTTTAATCATTATAATTCCGTTCAGTATACTACAGTACTACAGTGCACTGTATTGTACTAGCATTGACAATTGTGAAATGTTCAGTTTATAGAATGTTAGATATTCTATCATCGCAAGATAATTGAACGAATTTAAGTGCAATTTAATTTGAATGTAATCTAACCATTCCTATGCACCGGTTTTAAAACCTATAGACCTATTTAAGTTTGAAGATAACTATGTCGGTATGTTTCAAATTAATTTCAATGTACTATATAATTACATGTAAATACTGTATATTTAAAATTTTTGCTTATAGGACTGGTTACATTGAGATGATTTAAAGTAATATTTTATAATTCTACAAATTATGTTGTTATTTTTAAGATGAATGTAACAGAGAAAAGGAAATTGGATCATAGAAAGATATAGTAATGCATGATTTGAAATATGCAATGGCGAACGTATTATTTTACTACGTACAAAACTAATGGTGTCCGTAACATATTAGTACTATTTTTTATTTTATTAGATAAGGGGTGCGCTATATCTAATATTGTCACAATATTTAACTTAGATTTTCTTTGTATTATAATTTTTTTTCACTTTATGGATAATTTAATAATGCATGTCATAATGTGACACATGTAAAAATCCTTTATTATTGTATTCAACATGTTTACATATTTAATTTAACTGAAATGTTCTATTTAAACCATGATTAATCGTAAGACCAATGTAAAAATCTAAATCCCTACGGTTTGGAGAGACATCATAAAAATCAACTTTGACTAAATATTCTTGCCAAATTTAATGTCTATAGGTCGCATCGAATTTCAAGTATCGGGCAGGCATTCCTATATGAAATCTTCCTTTCAAATCACTTAGTAGGTTGACACAGTTCTGTTTTACTGTATGTCAAAATTTCTTTTTTGTACAATGTCTATCTATGTGACCGAAGGGCATCTCGAAATTGAAATGAGCTATAGGCTTGACATTTTGTATCTAACCCAAGCGAAGCCTCTTACACTGCAAATGGTGTGGCGTACTCCTTCATTTCCTGGAATGATAAATTTATGCTTCAATAAACCAAGTATTCATTTTAGTAGATGAGTCTTACAAACCAGAAATAAATTCTCATTGAATTAACACACGTTTGCAGTAAAGTAATTTTTAGTTACAGTAGAGTTATTGTTTCTTAATTGGTTTTAGATAAGAAAACCTCCAACAATCAGCTACTAACAACATGGACTACTGTTACAGATCACAGTACAGGGTAACTTGGCTGAGTGATAAATGGACAACAACGACGAGGGGGAGTAGACCACCACAATTATTTATCTCGTATGTCCGGGCAACGTCACATCTTCATACGTGAGTTCGCTTCATTTGTCTGTTTTCCTTCCCTGGAGAATCTCACTTGGGATAGTGACGTGCTTTCTGCAGACAAAAGCAAGTTGTATCCCTTGGTTAGTAAAGCCGGAATATATGGTTGCTGTTGAATAACATAAGTTAAAATTGATATAGTGTCGTAATAGAACAGTATAATTTCAACGGTTTATGCCACAGTCACTAAATTAATTTCACTAATTTTCCTACTTCTTTCGTAATAAAAATGCTAGTTTTGAATGCTTGGTAATATAATTAATGACATCAAACAAAAATACAATTATTAAAATTTTAATTTGAAAGTAAAATGCAGTATAGCTCTGTGAGCATAATTAAATGACCTAGTTTTCAAAAGTAGTTTTAAAATACAAATGAAATGAATAATTAACACCATACAGATTTCTTTATGAAAATTATTGCTTTTGGAATTTAATGGAATTCATTTGTAATATTGTTAAGCCCAGTAGTTATATGTACGGTCTCTTATTGTACTTTACTGTATTTTAGGAATAACAAGATTTACATTATCTTGTACTGCGTGTCGAGAATGTATTATACTTGTATATACTGCTGGAAGTGCTCATGGCCGAGTAGGACTGTAGCATTTTTATAAATATCATCCTTTTAATTTACCGAATCTGCCTCTTATTCTGTTTGATAATATCTTCCATGTCACAGACAAAAAGCAACCTGAACTATATCTAACTCAGATCCAAACTCCGACGTCGTAGACCACTCGGTCATCAGCGCTCCTAGCGGTAGATATAAGCAAGTCTCGATAAGTGATATAAAATAACATAAATATCCTTATTGTTTCCCAATCAAAAATTATATATCACAGATCAGAGAAACCTATTAGTGTAAAAAGTTGACTAAGATGGGTTTTATCTCGGTCTTAAATGAAAAGTAAAAGTAAAATAGTAACATTGGGTTTTAGATCTAATACTTTATATTTCATAAAATGTCCCGTTAAAAGTACATTTTTACTTGAAGAAATACTGCGCGTTTGTTTCTTTACAAACTAAAAATATTGTTGTATGTGTGTTATTATATATGTTACGTGTTCTCTAATGCTCAATATTGATGATGGGTGAGTTGTAAACTCAAATCTTATGTTTTAGGGCATTGCAAAAGGGAGATGGGTACTTACTTAATTACTGAAATTTAAAACAGCGTGAAAAATTATTATTACTCCTTAGACAATAAATGTAAACAAATTTAAAATAATAAGCAATGTTTTCACAGAACAGTTTTATACATTTTACAGGATCTTTAATTTTCTATTTCACAACTTTATAGACCAAAATGGAACTTTTTGCTACTTTAAGGAAAATTGAACAAATTTAGTCAGCTGATGTTATGAGCCCTTTTTCAATAGACAGCATTTGAGTCTGTGAGTTGATTGTTGACAGTTTCGCATCTTCGAATTTGTTTTGTTTATTCATTTTATTTAGTTAATATTAATTACTCAAAACTGTTGTGAAATGGATAGTAGTTCTAGTTTTAGAGACAGTGTTCTAAAACACTTATGTGAAGAAAAGGTGCTAAACGAAAACGAGTTGAACATTGAAAAGTGGAAAGAAAAATGTGAGGAAAAGTAATCGAGACATTGGTTTAGGTTATGAATCTAAGAAAAGTAAACAAAATTGTTGAAGGTAAGGTTTTTAATGTTGTCCGCAAGTGCTGTAATAATAAGTGCTTTAAGAATTTTGAAAACTCAGATCAAAAATGATATTTTCAATAGTTTTTACAATGGTCAAAACAAAGAGGCGGAAGACACCTATCTTTCTGGATGCATGGAGCTCCAACAATCTGAGCACCAAAAGGTTACTGTTAATCCAAAGGTAGTGAGAGAAAATTCATGGAAATATTCATATAAAGAAAAAATGGCATTGAATTTTCCTGTTTGTAGAGCATTTCTTACGGAAGTTTACAAAATCAGCATCAAGAGAGTAAGAGTTATTCAAAGTAAGTTATTGCAAAACGGTTCATTCACTGAAAAAAGGGGGAAACATGGTAAACAAAGAAATCTTGAAGAAGATGTTTGGAAGTTGGCTATGGATCATTTTGCAAAGCATTCCACACGTGGAAGTCATTACACAACCCGTACAAACAGACTGTATTTTTGATAATCCGAGTCTGAGTCCCAAAATACTGTTTTCATTATTTCAAGAATATTATGAAGAGAAGTCTGGTAAACCCTTAATAATGGCTTAATAAAACATATTTTAAGTTTTACAGGGATACTAATTTTACTGTAAAAAGACCAAAAAACTGATGTGTGTGATTTTTGTACGGAGTGTGAAAGAAATATAGAGATAGATCCAAATCATCATGCATTCCAGATTACAAATTGCACAAAAAGAAGGCAGAAAAATACATCTCAATAAAACAAGAATACATTAGTGATTGCAAGACCAGAGATGATCTTCTCGTCATCGAGTTTGATTACGCACAGAATCTAACCTTTGCCGAAGATAAATGTTACAAAACAGTTTTTATAAGAGATTACTGTGGTTGTTTGTTTTTAACATGCATTGTCACAATGACAACTCATCAAGATTCTACAACACTTCTTGAACATGCCTCAAAAAAAGGCCCAAACACTGTTACTTCTTTTCTTTTTAACTTTATTCAAGACAAAGTTAATATCAATCCTAACATCAAAGAGATTGTTCTTTTTTTCAGACGCTGCTGCTGGAGGGCAGAATAAGAACATTTACAATGCTAAGGTTTTGTTCTTGGGCTATCAAAAACACTGAAAGTAGCTATAACACATATGTACCCTGTTAGAGGGCACTCTTTTTGGGCAATGCGACAGAAACTTTGGGATTATGAAATCCAGTATTAAAAAGAAAGAAACTATTGAGGACGATGAAGCCATATCTTAAAAATATAATAAATTGTCGAGACAACCCAAGCCCCTTTGAACTGGTTCATGATGACTCAAATTCTTCTCAATTGGGGACAAAGCTTTGATACCCTAACTTTGAAAAAACACCAAAAACGAAAGGAGATACATTTAGAATCCAAAAGTACTGCATAATTAAATTCAAAAGTTGTGGTTCTATTGCAGTTTCTCAAAAACTACAGTTTCTCAGAATTTTCCAACCATTTAAATTTATGATCACTCACTCTGAACAGTTGACTCTGGAACGACTTCCCTCAAAACCTTTAAAGGCGGTAAAAATTAAAGACATTACTGATATTTTCCCTTACTTATGCCAAGAAAGTAGAAGCTTCTACCAAGAAATATTTGAGTCTTCACAGAAAACCAATGATGCAATAGAAACTCAAGTGGAAAATGTTAATGATAACAATACCAGTGACGACGACTTTGACTTAGAAGACGATTGTGTCATGGATTGAAACCAAAGTTGTATTGAAAAGACTAAACTGTGAAGTATTTCTTTTTATATAGGCCTTTTTCATGTTGTATAATTAATATTATGGAGGCCTAACCATTTATTTGCCTTCAAGCAAACTCGGTTTGACTTTTTTCATAATAAAAATGTTAGAATATTGGATATTGTCAACAATGTGTGCTTTATTTACCTTAATAATCTAAAATAATTGAATAATTATTCTGAAAATATATTAAATAGTATCCATAAGCAACAAAACTTTTGTGGAGGCCCTTCTTTATAGCAAAACTAAAAGTAAAAAAAATCGTCTATTTAAAAAGGGCTATAACATTAAGTGAAAACTTATTAAAAATATAATACTTTTTAAACTTTGTGGTCCAAAATATCAAAAATTTGTCTTGATAGATTGTGATGTAATATGAATAATTAATTTTTATTTATTTATCGGCATTGTAGTAGTTTTGGTACATGTGCAAAAACTTTAACAGAGTGTACAGCAAAACTAAGTTTAGAGCCGTAGGCCCTTATTCTAGCTACAGCCTCAATTGTTGCTACATCACCGCTGACTACCAGCTATTTCCGCGGTGACACGGCTATGGTTACATACTCTCTGCTTGATTTACATTTTGTATAAAAAGAGATGAATGAATGAAAACATACTTTTGTTTATTATAATACGCTATGATGATTGTTGACTGCAAAAGAAGTTAAAATGAATCAGTAATTTTCCCCACATGTACAACTGGCAACAGTGATGTTGGCGGGGTGTTGAGGGAGGATTCTGACACAAAAGCCAACATCACACTGTTTTCGTGCGGACTCTTGTAAATTAATATTGTTCTTGAATTCTTAGTTGGTGATAAAAATAAAAGAATAATTATTTGCAGTGTATGAGATTCATTGAATTATAAATAGAGCAGCTTTAGAAACTCGTGGTCAATATTTGAAGTTGCCTTGAATTGAAGTAGACGGCTGACGTCAGTTTTTTTAATGCTCAATATTGATGATGGCTGATTTGTAAAGTCAACTGGATATTGAACATTAGTTTAATCATATATAGATATGCTTGATCAACTGAAATTCTAAATTTCTATTATTTTCATCCGTCACATTCTTCACATATAAAAATGTTGATTTTGCGTTTCTAATAAATTGCTAAAATTTACAGTTAAAAGTATATTTTAACTAAAATGTCCTATTTTATTGTTTTGCTAATGCCTGTGCTAATCACTGATTAAAGAGAAGTTTAAAATAAGAAATTGTGTTACTTTAAGCTTACTCCATGCAAATGTGAATAAATTTAAAAGGGTATTAAAAATATTTAAATATTTAAATATATAAATTTGTTGTAAAATTATAATATTTAGAAAAAAAAGAGTTGATTACAAAAGTACATTAATCATCTGCTCATTAAGACAAAAAAATGAGTTTCCGAGACAGTGAGGTGTCGCCCCGAAGACTTTTCTAAATATAAATAATATATGGACCCTGACAATGTCCATGTCACATTTCAATACAATCGATGCAGTAGTTTTTACGTGATTGAGTGCCACGCACGAATGATCACCATACATGAACACACAGAAAGACTATGGGATTGTTATAAAATGGTATAGATGATTGTATATAAAATATGTTGTAAACTACACAGAAAATTAAAACCACGATGGTAATATAAAAATATCATAATAAAAAATAATTTATCATTACCTACCTTAGAAGCCCTATTATTGTATGAATTTTAGTCCGAATTGAAAGTAACAAAACTATTAAGGAAGAGTGTAGCTAAAATGGTGGGAATGCCGGAAACAAGAGAGAATGAAAGATTTAGAGAAATGTGATGGATAAAAAGGAAAAAGTAGATTGATTGAATTCAAATATAAATGGCAAGAACGTTTTATAAAGTATCCTTGTGAAGTTAATGAGGGACAGTTAGTTATTGCTAGCTACGTCGCACCAATTTATGCTGTGGGTATTGTAAATAATTATAACTGATAATTTCAAGTTTCAATTTTGTTACCAAATAATCATAGAAAACAGGCATCATTCCTTAAAATAAAAGAAAAGCGTGATGAATATTTGTGATGATCGAAATAGATTAAAGAGTAAGAGAATGATTTCAAGACATTGTGTATCGTGATATTTTATCCTACACAAGAATTCAATCGAGTATGAAAATGACGCACTGCTGATGGGTTTACGATACTGTGCGTTGCGTCGTCGCTGACCCAGCGGTGAAATATCACATTTTCTATCCATCACGTTTAGCGCTTCGTGAGTCTCCTTCCAGGAGTGCTTAAGAGCTATTTTACGTCCCGCATTGAAATGAAAATTTTGTTTTTATGGAAAATATAAATACCTTAACATTAAAATTTGGCAATAGAACAAAGAATTGTATAGAGATTTCAACCATAAAGATATTCAATCTCATTAGACGTCTATGTTATAACTAACCTATAACAAAATATTTTAAATAACATATTTATCAAGGAATACGTTGAATTTATCCGATTAATTACATTTATATAAGCCATATAGATTTTCCAGTACTACCCCAATAGTATTCAGTACACACTTCTTCATATAATACTTCGTCGCATCTACTGATGCTAGAGAGACAGAATTAATTATTTAATGTTTTATTAAATGAGTTACTTAAATGTAAAATAAAAGATCATCGTCAGAATATACTTCAGATTTCTAAGAAAATAAGGCATTAGGAAAATGTCAACATTTACTATAACAGGATATGTAAAATGTAATAGAATATAAACTGCAAGGTTTTGCTTTCTGCTGTAAAGGCAACAGGTTTCACAACTATTGATATTCACTGACACACGTTTAAGTACGGCAGTAAAAATTTTGTTGCCACTGTTATTTGATTACATACAAGTAAAATCAATTAGTAAAATCAGTAAAATCAATACATAATTTCACGACACCATGAAAAGGATGACCAAAGATTCTCACAGATGAATACTCATAACACATTGTTAACTAAATTAATGAATAATATCAAGGAGTTTAAATTACGAAATAGGTACTGACCTAGAAACAAAAAGATTACCTGAATGTAGAATAGCTTTCAGGTTAGCTGATCTGAACTTTTCACTCAAGAAATAAAATGGAAAGATGTGACTGTTTTGTATGTTTTTGAATATGTTTAGCCGAAGTTTATCATTGCTAGCAAACATTTCTGCTCTACCCCACAATAACCAAAGGATCTTGAAAAAATTAAATAGCAGATCTTTAAAATTTTGACTACACCAACAATCAAAACATTACTTTTTGTGATTGTTCGTAAATTGAAGATGGCTCTCTGAAAAGTTTGATATAGTTTCATCATGTAAATCTTGTATAAAAAAGATAGTAAAACCTTTTATGTGTTTAAACCTTAGTTTAAATAAAATCTTAATTAGACTAAAATAAAAGGTTCAGTGGAGTCCATTGCTTTCTGCTGTCATTATTGTTTTTTCAAAGTAAGGATCAACCAAGCCGGAGGGTTCATTTATGATTGGTTCATTCCTGTCTCTAAAACATGAACTGGGTACAGAAAAACCAATGCATCAATTAAATCAGGGTAACTCAATGGATATTAAGGAGTAACACCTTACTAACTGCAAACGTCGAGATGCTGGGAGAAAAGTGTTGGATGTTGTTTTCCATTCAATTAAATTATTTAATATTTGTTTTACACATCCTAAAGAAAAATTACTCGACAAATTTGATACAGAACGAAAGCTTTGCCATATGTAGAAATTGTGTATAGGTTTAAGCTATAGCAGTTGCTGACTTGTTTTTGAAACAAAAACAGAAGCAAAAAGGCCGGATACATTTTCCGGAGCACCAAATTTCATGCAGGTTTTATAAATATGTTATGGAAAACGCGTTATCAAAATTGTTTTGAATACTCGTCAAGCAAAAAATGCCAGGGTGACTACATTTTATACCGTGAATAATTTACAACTGATTTTCTAAAAAGATAATAGTTGAAAAGTGATTTCGGATTTATATTACAGTCACAATTGTTTTTTTTTTTCAACTGATAGTGCATTCTACTTGGAATATTCACTATACGAAACACGTTTAAGACATTTCAGTATGGAAAGGTAAATTATATTTTTCTGGTGAAGTTTGGAAGAAGAGTCATTAAGTGACGGCTCGTTTAAAAAGCTAACGAGTGTAACATCGTTAACGCTAAAAGTAACAACTTGGAACCACTACTTTGGACGCTAAAGTTTTCTGAACTTTTACCATTCCAAGAACATTTGCACTTTATTATAAGTTGAATAATTACACTAATTCAATTTTAAGCGAAAGTGATTGATAATGTATCAATATTGATAATAATGTTATTAATTTCATCCATTATTAAGCTTGATGTACCCTCATATGTTTACAGAAAATAATATCTCTATAATTAATTAATATATATATATATACATATATATTATATATATATATATATATATTATATATATATATATATATATATATATATATATATAATAAATCATTTATACCATAATACTTTTTATCTATAAGAACCACACAAAACAGTTAAAGTTATGAGCAAAGAAATCTACGAACATACTGCATCCTAAGTAATATTGTAAATTTAAAAGTGAGTTTGTTTACGCTATCACGCGTAAATTATTCAAAGGATAATCATGAAATTAGTAAATTCCCATAGTAACATACAAAATTTAAACATAAATAATTCAAAGTACAGTTGTAAATATAGTTTCATAGACATATACAGGCTCTATTGACATGTAATAGGATAATAATCGTGCAAAACTACAATATTGAGGTTTTAAAATGTTGATCTATTAACTGTTTGATAAAATTTACGACCATAAAGATAAAGGGAAAATCCGTTGATTTTAGGACACTTTTTCCTCATGTGTACTCTTTTGACTATTGCCAATTTTGAACGTTTTCTACATCATCTGTAGAAGAATAAATTAAATAATAAGTCGTATTTTGGACAAGTTTTTTTTTTAAAATTTATCTAGAAATTTAAGAATAATAGAATGATAAGCGGGAGCTAGCTAGAGCTATTCTACCCAGCTATTGTAATATTCCTGTGCGGCAGCGGGCGGATATGTTTACAAATTTATATCATAACTATCTTTACTGACGTATTTATCCAATCACTAAAGCTACCAAGACTCTTTGTTTTCTTGATTATTCTTTGTTTTCTTTGTTAAACTGTAATTTGCTAGGGCATTGGTGTCATTGTCACTACCTTTCCTGTCTAATCTGTAATATCAGCCCCTTTTTCATAAAAAGCTTTTGTCATAAAAACCCTCCATTGTTTAAAGAACCCATAAATGTACATAGTAACGAAAAGATCCTGTACATTGGATGTTAAAAATTTAAATATTTATTTCAAAGTTGGCGAAGAAGAAATACGCTATTATAATAGGATTAACCAAACTGACCTAACATCGCGGAAACAGCCAACTGCTCATAATAGCAGCTTGATTTTCGCCGATGGATAACTGTTCCCAGCAATAACTATTTGGGTATTCAGAATTGAAAAAAGTTAGAATCCTTGCAAAATTAAATGTTGGAAAAGCGTGAGGGAATGCCTCCACGGTGGACTTGATTTTTTGACTTTGATCCTTCAAAGTATAGTTAAGTATTAGTATAGTTTAGGTATGGAGGTCCAGAAAGTCGGGGGGTAGAAACAATTGAATATTATTGAATTGAATTCGCACAGGAAAACAATTTCCAAAATTGATCGAAAATGATCAAAACTGTAAGTGTATTGTGCTTGTTTAAAAGTATTCCAGATGTGTTTTACACTTTTAGTAAGTTCCTGATGCGTCAGAGAGACAATTAGATGTTCAAAATTATCCGGACCCAATAATAGTAACTGAGGTAGTGTATAGTGCTGTGTATTTTTGAATGTAGTAGAGATTGCTTATTTTTGTATCAATCAACTATCTGTGTTTTCTCATTACGCATTAAACACAATACACAAAATAACCGAACTTTGTGTGTTTGTCGAATTGTACAAATATTTCTGGGTTATATGCAGGTAATTTGAAACAAAAATATTTTCGAACTCGTCCTATTCTAATTCCATAGTGTATTAAATCGGAAAAGCCTAAATTGCTTCCTATTTTCATAGAGATTTTTTATCTTTTTGTGAAGTGTGCAAAGTTTATTTTACGATTTCTTGAATATTATTCATTTTGAAATACACATGTCTTGTCATTCTAGGGATGTCCTACACATAGGCAGACAAATAATTAAGCAGGAAGGATTTTTTTACATTCCATGTTTATGAAAAAATCTTGCTTATCAGCAATATCAGCTTACTAAGTAATAGGCTTTAATGATTCACCATCGTATAATTCATTCTTGTTTATGTGGAAATGAATTCTCATAGAAAATTTAAAATTTACAAATTAAATTTTTCTCAAGATATCTTGCTTCGCCATATATATTTAAATTTTTGTTTATTACGTTGGGATCGATCCTTTGGGGTACAGAAATATTTAAGTGAAGCTACACATTAAGTCACAAAGAGTACGTACTTGTGGTAGTTGTATTGTATTTGTTTATATGTTACAGTTTAAAATCTCAAATGAATGTACTCAGTTTGTAAAAAATTATTTATTCCGTTATGCAATTATATCAACTAAGTATTGCATTTAAATATAATTCTTAATTCGGAAAAGCATTATATTTTTGTTGAGTTATAAAATTAATATATATCTATATCGAAATAATTACCTTATTATGTGACCACTGAATTTTGTTAAAATCATTGTGATGAATTACTTCTCTTTAGCAGATTTAAAAACTAAACCTTCCGCTAAATTAAATTTCCTCGCCAAAGAAACTTTTCTTACAATCAATCACAAGTTCTGTTTATCCGGATGTAATAGTCAATGGGAAGCGATGAAATTTCAAAACGTAAGTTTCCTTTAATGTAATATTTTTCTTTTTTAAACCCACAATATTCAGCACTATACTTCACGGCAAGATTAAATGCCCATAAACCAATATTAATTTTCAATTATTCGTCTTGTAACATTATAAAAAGTACCACTGCTCCATGGAAATTAATAATAGTTTAAAGCTTGTATCATATTACTTAAACATTTTAAATGTTTATCATTACTATTTCACAGAAAACCAAATGTACAGAGTACTTGGAAAATAATTTTTTTATCAGTGCGCTTATTAGAAAATAAATCTACGTTTAAGATTATTTATAAACTCAGCATATTTCATTTGTACCGAGTTATTTGGAATCTTAAAGTCAACTGAGTATCTATTTTAGAGTTTTTCTAAGAATTACGTGAGTGTATCCAGCCTTCTGAAACTGGTATTATATGTTCAGAATTTGCACCTTATCACAAAGTTTTCAATTTTGTAAATAATAAATCTGAAGTAAGCCATAGACGATATATTAGAATAATTTTTCAGAACTGTACAATGAAACCTTTTACGTAAAAGATTTTTACTCTCAGATGTTCGTAGAAGCTTGATCAATAGGATACATGAGTAAATAAGTCACTTGTTTGTTACTAAAGGTAAAGTTTGTTATACAAGTATTTAGCAGTGTAATCAAACCTGCCTGTATTGTCTAATGTTCAAAAGTGGATTAATAATACCTTTTTGTAACCATTATATTCTCTCCATGTCATGTTTGATATAATTTTAATTTATAAGTATAGTTTTCATCGTTTCTAACCCTATAACATATTAATGTTATTTTATTTGTAAATTATGTATTTCATGTATTTTTCAAGCTTCATTGAGCCCATTCACAGGATTATTACCCTGTTTCGAAATTTTGAAATAGTTCTCCTTATACGATCGGGACTCAAAGTCATAAGAACTCTTGATGACAATAGAAACATCTATTTACATGCGTATTAAAAACATATTTGAGATCGTATATTTCGAGACAATTTATATGGAATTCTATTTGCAGGGTGAAGCTTATTATAAGAATACCAGACCAAGCAGTTATGTTGAGATTATAGGTACGTTTTACACAAGGGCTTCTTTTTGGAATATTTACATGACAGTTCAATATCAGAGAAACGTCTGGGCCACATGTGCACTGCCTATGCTCCGTCCTTTCATATTGCATGTCGAACTCTACTACTGAAGTGATATTTTGAACAAGAAGATTGACATAGATTACAAATGATAAATGTAATTTAAGAATGATGAAATATGTGTTCACATTGGTTTACGTACAACGTTTTTAGACGCGTTATAACCAAGTTGCTAAACTTAAATCTTATCAAAGGATAAAGCATAATATAAAAAAAACTTAGATTATTTGAACAAATAAGCGTTTCTTAAACATGGTTAAATTGAAAGTCTATTGAAAAACCAGAGTTTCCAATCCGTATTCGAAAGGTCTGTATTTCAGTAAAGGTGGTGGAGCAACGGCCAGAATATTTCAGTTTCAACCTTACTAGCCTCAGGGGACGAGGGGTGAAGCTTCCGCTGTATTTATTACGTCGTGGATTCTTATACATTTAGCTCGGTTTCCAAACATAGAGTAACAAGGTACTGAAAATCGGATAGGTATTCTATCCTTTGAAGCCAAATCGTCTATGACTCAAATTTTTCCCTACTACACATTCCCCCATCGTCTTGTATTTTTTTAATATAGCTAAAGATTTGGCTTCATGTAAAATGTACAATGAATGTTACTTAACTGATTGACTGACATAACTGACTGACAAAAGATAAGACATATTTGTAATCTCTTAACTAAAAAATAATTTTTTATTAGGCGAAAAATCATTATTCTTCCAAACAGCTCACATTGTAATTATTTTTTATTTATTCTTACCCAAACCTTTTGTATTGTTTATGTTTTAAAGGTACAACTACAAGGTAAACTAAGACTATTGTTAAAAAGCTGTTATTTACCGTATTTTTACTGTTAAGTAAGTGTCTATGTAATTTAAATCAGGTAATTTAATGCCTCTTAAATTTATGTTTTCCTTGTCTTACAAAATGAGAAAATTCTAATTTGATTGAAATATGTCGAAAGAGAGCTGTACTCATCTATTTTACGTAATTTAGCCTATTCTAGTAGCCTTTCTGGATCACAGTGTGAATAATGTTTTGTCATGCATTTAGAGCGGATCTTTTTGTTTATGATTTGAAAAATGTATAAAATAATAGACATTTTCATTCTCTATTGTATTAGTATTATTAACAGAAAACTAATAAATGCTTTAATTTACTGGTAATCTTAGTACTTACTTAGTACTTTATGTACAATTTAATAAACGTCCGTTATAAATATTATGTTATAACCTCTGAAAAAACGACTTATTAACCATAAGTGAATATAGAATTCTTTTATATTAGTATTAAATATTCCAAATATTAGTTATGATTAGAATAGTATGTAAAAAAGGGTATTTATGTAGTGCCCCGTTCAAATGCGTAGTGTGATTTTTTTACATTTTATTTTCAAATACTATCATGTAATACAATTTTAAAAAGCCTGATCGCAGCCAGGCCGAGGATAACCAAAATAACCAGGACAAAACTTTGTAAGATAGGAGTGCTCAAGCCTGTCCCTTAAGGGCAGCAGCGGCACAACTATGGCAATGCCGCGCCGTCTCCCCCAGCCCTTCGGCGACAAATACGCTTAGAGACTCCATTTATACATTCCTCGAGGCTAATCATGAGATTCATCAAGTAAAGGAGCAATTATGATAATTGCTGAATGTAGTGGATATAGAATACTGTAAACACATTTCACATGCTATGTACATGTACTTCATAGATTATCCTAGTGTTTGTGGTCAAAGAGGGTAACATTACTGTACTCATACTTAAGTTACTTCATTTTTTTTAACATTGAACCCCTGAAATAACTCATTATAAGTTTGATCAGATTAATGATGAGAACTAACTAATAAAGCAGAAGGTGAAGAAAACTACAGAATCTGCATTTACATTAATAGTGGAAACGTATTTATTTTACCAAAAACCAAATACTCGCTTTATAACGTCGTATTGTTCAATTTTAACGTTATAAATGTTTCAGATTGTGAATGTTGACTTACAGAATATTGGTATTGGACACTGCAACCGGGAGATC